>NC_080377.1:6851821-7154725 GCF_014773155.1 Arachis stenosperma | reverse complement strand
TGTGATGTGTATTGTGTTTCATTGTTACTACTTACTAGTTATACTTAGATTATGATTTTATGAATAAGGATATAGATTAATTACATTTTGTTTTCTCACTTAAGCCGATCCATGGCTCCAAGGAATTGCTAATATGTTTGGGAAACATGAAAAAAACAAAGGCCTTTTAAAAAAAATATTTTTTCAAATATTAATCATATTTGGATAAAAACATGAAAATAGGTTATAATCAAAATTAATCCATAATTCATAACCTTCTTTTTTGTGTGTGTGTGATAAGAGAATTCAAAGTTTTATATTTTGGTAAGAGAGAATTCAGAATTTTTTTTTGAATTTTTTTACCAAAAAAAATTTCTAAACCCTAGATTTTAATTCCAAATCTTAAATTTTTTTTAATTCTCTCTTTACCAAAAATAAACAGAGAATTAAAAATCTAGCATCCCTGGCTTGTTCCACTATACAAATTCAACAAAGCCCACTGGGGCTTGGACCACAATTGAAAACTCAAAAACCATGCATACACACTCAAATACACATGCAAGACCAAAAACCATATAACACATGGAACTATGGACAGAAGTACACCATAGCAACCCCAAAAGCCTAAGAAACAAGGTATATCATTGTATGTCCAAAAAAAAAAATAGCCTTGGCTCTAATGGCATCTCTCCCCCTCCCCACATCAAAGGTCAAGGGTTCAAACCCTAGAGAAAGCAATTGAGGAAAAATATGATAATATGTGTGAGGAGTGTGTGGGTGTGTTGTGTACCTAGGATTGGGAGTTGTCCGATTCACCGACCAAAAAAAAAAAAAAAAATTAAATAGGATAAATTTAAACTCACTCCAGGTTCAGTACAATTACACTAACCAGTAACTACCCATAAAGTTTCATATAATAAAATACAACAAACTAGTGTGCAAAACACATGCTTGGTAATGACATTTCTGTTGCGATTTAAGTAATGAAAATAATCTTATTTCATATTTCAAAAATAAACAAAAGGAAGTGAATATGATATGATTACAATGAACCTTAGCACGCAGAAGTTCAGTATAATTTTACCACCCTATTGAAAATTCTTATCTCTTAACATCATGTACCATAAACATTAATAATACGAATTATCATTGAATCATCTATTAATTCACAAGGAATTGAAAGAAAATACTTAACATGCACAAACATAAATACATACATACTCATTACAAATTGCTATGCTGCTATATTGGTCCATTTGGCATTATAGGACTATACAAAATTATACAATGCTTTGTTGTATACACAAACTATTCTGCCTCCAAAACAAAAGGGGTTGGAGATTTATAACTGAATGAGCTCATTCTCTCTTTAGAGCATTTTCACAACCCAAAGCTTATATTTTCTTATATACAAATATACAAGGCATGGTCCTATAAGATTTGCATCGGAGAGGGACTTACACAGGTTTAGGTAGGTATCTAGATTCCCATTTTGGTGTATCCTTTTCCTTAGACCTTGAAGCACAGCTACCCTGTCTAAATATTCCGGAAATACTCCCAATTCAAGCATTTTCATGACTGTCTCGGCCGCCTCATTGAAATGGCCGCCTTTAATGTAGCCTCTTAACAACCACGACAGTGTTTTCTTCTTCTGAGGAGAACTTGCGACCTCCAACCGGGTCAGAAGCCTCCCTGTCGCTGTTGCCTCCTTCTGCGAGGCACAAATGGCGAGAACAATGTCGTAGAGATCTCCGTCGGCCTCCTTGCCTACGAGCTTCATCTCCCATAGTTGCCTCTCTGCTTCGATTCCACGGCCTGCACAAATATACATGGCAAGGAGTCTCTCATGGATCACTCCCTGGAGTGATGAGCTGCCATCTTGAATCACCCAATTGGACAGGCGCACCCCATCAGCTAGAAGATCTGATTGATACTTCTCTGCAAGTTCAACATCTTCTAGGTCCAACTCGGATGCCAAACCAGCACGGACATAACTTTTCAGCTTTCGTAAAGCTTTGGCAAATTCATTCAGTTCCTTAACCACAGCAGTCATTGCAACAAGGTAACTGTACACTTCTGGCTTCAGGCCAGATTCCCTAAAATGAATCACTAATCTAATGGCACCTTTATAGTCACCTTCGACCTAGAAAAAAACATAGATTTGTAACTCATTCTTCTAATATACACTTTGAGAGATAGTCATGATATGAAAATGCCAAAAGTATCTGGAAAGAGTGAAAAACATTAAACAATGCTGATATACATTTTGGTTGCTGAAGTCTAAAATGTTGTTCCTCATAAAAGAAATCCCCCTAACCTTCCCTGATCGTATTTACTAAAATAGGGGCATGAAGTGTCACAGGAAAACAGCATAGATAAAAAATTCAGACCCTATTCTCACAATTATGAAGAAGGAACTTACCAGGAATTTAACATCAAGGTAAAAATACAAATTGACTAAATATAATGGAAAAAACAAGTGAACAACCAAAATCAAGCTATTGCAATTTCCAAACAAACAATTTGGATAATAAAGCTCCAATTCGATGTTCGGATCAGAGATGAGGAGGGTAACGAAAGGTAATGCATTCTTCCTACTTGAAACAATAACAACACAACTCAAGAGTAAGAGATAGAACAAGCAAAAGTGAAATCCATTTGACTCAAAGTAAAGCAACATAAGAAAACCAATAAAATCCTTGCAATGTAAAACGGGAAATTGTTGAATTCCAACTAAGGAGACACCTTAACTATCTAAAGCACAGGAACCAAACATGAATCATAGTAAAACCAGACATCAATTGCTGATGCTTACTTATCGGTTAAGATTTTTCGCAATACTAGATTCAAACAAAAGAACTCTCCAAAGATGTAAAACTAGACATGAATCATAGTGAACAATGTCAAGAAATGCTTACCATCATCTTCCAAGCAAGATAACCAGTTGGACCTCCTTTGTGTCCTTCAAGATCGTCAGCCTCGGCATAAGGGATGCCACGCCTCAAGACCTCCTCGACGAAAGCTACCGCGCCTTCCTTCTCCCCCATCTCCCAATACAATGAAATTACCTTCTCAATCATGCTGAAACCAGGCCTCAACCCAACACAATCCATGTCCACAAGTAGGTCAACCACATCACTAGCACCATGTTGCTCCTGTATCAGCTTCTTCACCCAACCGCACATGATGGCAACCATGAGCTCCATGGTTTCTTTGTCCACCTTATTCTCCTTCCTCAGCCAATCAAACACTTCCAAGGCACACCAAGAGTCCCTCCCATCCTGTGAGAAGTAAACCAACACAAGCTGCAATTCTCTTGCTGATAACCTATGTTGCACAAATAGGAATACAGGTATTGAATACAACACAATAAGTAAAATTTGATGCAGATACACATATAATACGCATACATGGACAAAAATGAAGTATTGTATATCATAGATTATGATAACCTGTCATTCATCTCTTCA
The DNA here is from genome assembly GCF_014773155.1 of Arachis stenosperma. Lineage (NCBI taxonomy): Eukaryota > Viridiplantae > Streptophyta > Magnoliopsida > Fabales > Fabaceae > Arachis > Arachis stenosperma. Next base: position 7,151,276 of record NC_080377.1, on the reverse strand, counting down.
AGAACATCAGAGGGTTCCCTTGTCATCCTCTCAAGCTCTTCAATTGCCTCAAAGAACCCTTCACTCATCTCATCTTCCTCATCGTCACTGGTCACAAACTGGTCAAGCTCCACAGATTTGATTGGCCTAAACCCTCTTACCGAGGAGGGTTTTGCAGCAACAAGAGTTGCAAAACTTCGGGGCTTGCAGCTTCTCAGTGAAATTTCATCAAACAGTTTAAGGGCATAGCCAAAGTGAGGTGATGAAGGAAACAACAAAGGGTGTCTTTTCTGTGGTGAAGAAGAAAACACCAAACTCAATTTGAACAACGGAGAAAAAGCAACCCCATTTATACAGTTCGCCATTTTTCCTTTGTTCCAGTGTTTATCTCTCTCTCTCTACTCCTCTTCCTCTCTTCCTTTACTTGAAAAAATTCAATTCAGCGGCAAATAGAAGGCTCCATGAACAATAAGCAGAGGGGAACGATAGGGAAGAGTGAAAGGATTGAAACTTTCGTTCTGGGGTTCTGTGAATTAAAGTTAAAATTCAGCACCAAGAAACCCCAACGATAAAGAAAGAGAAGATTATATATATATATATATTTTTTTTTTCTGTTTAGGTAGAGAAAAAGAAATGACAGGTTTTATTTCCCACAATTTCTCAGCAGAAAAACAAGATACTGTTCAGATTTAATCCATCCAAACTATAAATGTAAGAAAATGACTTCCGAGACAGATATAAAATTAGAGACAATAATAATTCACACACGAAAAATTAAGCACAATTTTTATTATAATTTTTTATTTTTATTTAAAAAAAAACATTTGGGGTTGGCCACTCGGTGCCTGTTAATCTTGCCTCCAAAACAAGACAAGGATTAACTGATTATGACTAAGACAATGGAACTTACAAATGAAATTTGGAAATTAAAAAAAATATTATTTATTAAAAAATGTTAGAAAAATATTAGAATTTATTATTTTTAATTATTAATTAATTATTAGGGTTTAAAAATATATAATTAAAATATATTGTTAAATTATTAAATTAAAAGAATTATATTAAAAAAATAAATTTAATAATTAAAAATAATAAATTTTAATAATTCGCTAATATTTATGTTATTTATTTATATTTATTGTATATGAGGTTAGTACTTAGGGTTAGAGATGCTATTTAAGGTGTGAGAGAGTACGTGTAACAACGGCTACTACACAATCCTCACCGTTCAATACCAATGCTAGATAACGATGGACCATTCAACAACTTAACCCTTTATATATGACTCAAATGAGGGAGAATAAAGGGACCATATTTCACTTTTCTTTTGGTCTAGTGTTATGCATGTGTGATTATTTAAAAAGGAATTAAGGGTAGGTAATCTATCTATCTATACTAATTATAAAATTAGAACTAATTTGGATTGGATTAGCTAACTCGTCTGTTTAAGTAAATATCGAGCATTCGAATTCTGTCTTGTGTATGCAATGATTTATTGGTCAGCAAAAGTTCTTTAAATAAAGTTCTATTTCGCAACAAATTAGTTCTTAACCTATCAAATTAAAAAATACTATGATCAACAAAAAAATATTATACAATCGAATTCGCTCTTCCACGTGTCATTCCCAGCTTCCACTTCTACTTATTCCCTTCCACCTCCCTTTCATTTCTTCACCGGGGAAAAAAAAAATTCATTCATTTAATGCATATACATATATTAATTAGTAGGATTAGTTAATATATTTTGCAACGAATTATAACTTAAATAGTATAATTTTTTTATTCTCTCTTAGAGATTTTGGTTCAAGTTTCACTCTTACTTTTAAAAAAGAAAACATCTTTTTTTAAAAATCAAAGAGTAAAGGATAAATAGGTTACTAACCTTTTTTCCGCGGACATTTTTATCTTCAAAAAACGAAAAATACATTCATGTCCTGACCCCTGTAAAACGTGGATATTTTAGTCCTTCCGTTGAATTTAGGCTGTTGGACCCGACAGAAAACTCTGACCTGACAAAAGTGACGCTGACCCATCCATTACGGAATCCACGTGGCAGTGAACGAAGAAAGAAAATTCTTTCAAAAACGACGCCGTTTCGTTACCTCCCCCAATCTTTCAAATTTTTTTGCCTTAATCTCTCGTCTGCACAGAAACAGCCAAGTGAATATTGTGGGGAGTAAACAGAAAAAGGAAATTCTTCGTGCCATGACATCTAAAGGAGTATCATCAAGCTGGAGAAGAAGTGGAGGTGAGAGAAGAGAAGCCCAGTTTGATGATATTCCTTCAATCCACATCAGTCTAACATTATTGTGCATGAATATCCCCTATGACAGTCCAAAATAAGAGCAACAATCCAACTTTAATAGGCAAAACTTTTATCGGTTTCAGATTTCAGTGTTATCCAATAGAAAAAGAAATTTCAAAATAATAAAGAAGGTCAAAGTATCGTGTGTGTTTCTATGTTCTATATTAGTACAGCTTATGAAAGTGTTAAGATATAAAAAAATAGAAAATGAAAAAGACGTCATCCTGGCTCGGCGTTGATGTGGCAGTACAAATATGGAAGATTTTGTCCAAAATCTCACAAACTGAACAATGATGGCATCGAGGCGGCTTGAGCTGGTTGCACTTCCGGCAGTAACAAACACGTTGACCAGAAGGATCAGATTGCATATTATCAAACTCGGAGGCAACCAACGGATCATCCTCTCCTCTTTTTTCATCAATTGCAGGCCTCCAGTTTGGAGGCACACTTCCCAAATTCGTAAATACGATAGAAAAATAACTCCACAATAGCATAATTAAATGCATATCATCAAACAATTTTCAATCATTACATTATTTTTAAGCTAAGATACTTCATTGATCCATCTAACTAACTAAATAAATTAAAACACAAGCTAAACACATTTTTGTCAACCTGATGCAGGGTTTCCAAATCAACAGTAAGCTGAAGATATTATACAAATGGGTTCCATTTAATAAAGTAACAAGCACTTTTTATTCTATTCTCTTCCCAAAAGCTCAACTTTTTAGTTTCATCTACCAAACAACACAGTTTAAGCCATTCACTGTACCAACATATCGATTCCTAAGTAACAACCATTTGCTAATTGCGAATCATAACAAGCTGAGTTCCAAAATTAAATTAGCAAACATTTCATCCTGAGCTAAAAAAAACTCACATTTTCAATGAGCTTTAGCTCAAATTCAAACAAACACAATTTTAAAGGTAAAAAAGAACAAAAGATGTGGAATTTAGGAATTGAAGTTTACCAAACCATAAAACAAGATCAACACTGCGATGGCAAGAAGACAATCAAGGCCTCCAGCAGATAACACAGGACTGTAATTGGTCAAAACAACAGCATAATAAGTAACACCAACAACCCCAAAAATCGAAAGTATCATGATCGAACCTAAGCCTCTGAGGGCGGTGCAGAACTTGAACACGTTCCAAGTCATTGTAGCTCTAGATCTATGCATAATCGAGGAGCAACAATCCCACCACGATTCAACACCAAAGATCTTAACTTTCCATTAATCGGAGGCACCCCAGAATCATAATGCGATCCTTTCTTCGCACCGAACTGGGCTTCTCTTCCCCTACCTCCACTTCTTCTCCAGCTTGATGATACTCCTTCAGATGCTATGGCACGAAGAATTTTCTTTCTTCGTTTACTCCCCACAACATTCACTTCGCCGTTTCTGTGCAAACGAGGGATTAAGACAGAAAAATTTAAAAGATTGGGGGAGGTAACGAAACGGCGTCATTTTTGTATTTGGGGACTTATATGTCCAGTTTCCAAAAGCTCACTGCCACGGACTCCGTAACGGACAGGTCAGCGCCACCTTTGCCAGGTCAGAGTTTTCCGTCGGGTCCAACGGCCTGAATTCAATTAAAGGACTAAAATGTCCACGTTTTACAGGGATCAGGGACATGAATGTATTTTCCGTTTTTTTAGAACGAAAATATCCGCGAAAAAAAGGTTAGGAACCTATTTGTCCTTTACTCAAAATTAAAGCACTAAAAAAATTTTTAATTTTTTTTAAAAAATTACAATTTATATCTTTTTTAAAAAGATTTTTTTAAATATTTTTCACATAATAAATGAACAAAAAATACTTTTATCTTATTTTACTCAAATATAATTGATAAATAAAAAGATCCTTTTAAATAAAATATCAAATATAAAATTACTTTTATTTTTGTAAATTTAAAGAAAAACATTAAAAAAATCTTTTTAAAAAGTACATTCAAACATATTAATTTTTTTCTTAGTTTTATTATAGTATTAATAATAATAATAATAATAATATTAAAAATACTAAAAATAATATTTAATAATATAATTTTTTTTACCGATTACCATTTATTCATTTTTTTTATTTTTCAATTCTATCTCAATTAAGATTCATTTAAATCTCATACTCTGCCTTATCATAGGGTTTAGCGTTTTATAGTTTATTAATCGGCGTATATAAATTATATTATTTCTTTATTACTACATGCAATTTTTATTAATGTATGTATATCTTAGCGATTATTACCAATTATTTATAATTTAGTATTTAGTGTTTAGGGCTTATTAATCGGTATATATAAATTACATTATTTTTTTCCATTACTACATACAATTTTTATTAACTATGTATATCTTAGCGATTATTACCAATTATTTATGATTTAGTGTTTATAATTTAAGGTTCAGGGTCTATGAATCGGTATATATAAATTATATTATCTATATGAAATAATCAATACTTAAAAAAAAAACAAAAGTTACCATCATTATATATGATAATGCTGCAACAATGGACCCAAACCAAAATGACGTCGTTTTGGTTGACGTCGTTTTGGTTACCTCTAGCATGGTAAAGAATAGCCACATCAACACCCCATAAGGAGTTAGAATCGAAAATGACCCAAAAATTACTATGATGTCCAAAACTGAATAGGTTAGAAATTAGAATCCCCATGCACAACTAAAATGAAATTTCGTCGACCAAAATAGAATTTCCCAAGATCATACCAAACTAAAAGGCATTTAGAGCATCCTATTCCTTTTTATATTGGACAAAAACATCACCATCATTATTTCAATGGATAATGTACAGAGAACAAAAGGTTCAAAAGACGTTGCACCCCATTTCTCCCCCTTTCATTTAATTTTCTCTATTTCAACCTTATGAGTTATGAATAGATACCTTCACGGTAACGAAAGGATGATTGCCCTCAAAGCCATTCATCCTTCTTTCAGTCCTACCAATAGCAAGTATGATATCCACTGCACAGGGCTCCTCCAAAACAAAAGAAGTCCCATCTTCGGCCGCTGCAAGTCTAACGAGTCTGATTCCCAACCTGGTGATACTCGCCAACAAGAGTTGCTAGCACAAATTGCCATGCTTGAAGCTCAAAAGATCCGCCTAATGGATTATGTAGACGAGCGGTCCGCATATCTGACCCAATTTGGCAAAGAAGCCATAGTTGAGTTTGAGAAAATTGGAGAAGAGGCCCTCAAGGGATTAGATGAAGCTGATGCCAGAGTATGATATTTAGTTAAACCACATAAATCATGCTTAGCGTGAAAGAAAATCCATAAGAAAAGAACTTCAGTAACTATCCGCTTACACTATTCTTTTGTGGTTAGCAGATAACAGCAAACATAGAGCGCAAAATGCTAGAATTCGAAGAATCTACAGAACTTAACAGACAAGAGATTTCAAACCGTGAAAACGAGCTAAAGGAATTTGAAGTTCAAATGGAGGACGACAGAAATGAAGGCTTGTTCTTCAAGAACCTCAGAAAGAAGGCCCCTGTTGATATTGCACAAGCTAAGGTGGAAGCACAAAAGATCAAAGATTTAACTAGAGAAAAAGCTGGTGGAAAAGCCAGGCGGTATGTTTACCTTTTCTTCATTGGCTTGTTGGGCATCGGAATAGTCAAGGCTATTGCTGTTTCATCCTCCACTGATTGGAGAAAGGTTGCAGTTCTTTTCGCTATTCTTGTGGCTTTAACTTCTCAGTTCATCTATGAACAAAACATGTCATCGGAAACTGGGAGAACGAGAAAGACTAACAATGAGGAAAATAACTGAAGTTCAATTTTACTGTGATTCACTGCAAGGGTAATACCATTGATGCATTGTGTGTGATGCAATAAACCCAAGTGAGGGCTTACAACTTGGGACTGATAACATCACACGGCTTTGATTTGGCATCAACAGTAGCTGATTTCGGTGATACAACTATAATCACCAAACCCAGAGTAACAGAGTTACCATGTGATGCTCATGAAGTTCTTTACATAATATATATATTATCATCATAGCTTTTGGAACTGTACATTTAGAATCATTAATCAAGAAATGAAAAGCCATACAGGGTATTTCCTAATTCACATCATAATAAGCTGGTACCAGTAATGAAGTATAGTAGTCTTTGCCTGAACCTCTTGATGCCACCATAAAGAAATAAACCAATTCATGTAAAACCCGAGGAATTCAGATATCCCACAAACCAAACACTTGATACTTTCAGTTCAGAGTTCATAGTTCAGACAACTCCACCATAGGTCCCACTTGTTTACAAGCTGAATCGCATCTAAGCTATAACTGCCTGGACCCAAAACACCAGACATATATGTAAATTTTTGCCAGTAGGAAACCAAAATTATGCTTGTATTTTTTTTTTTAAAAAAAAAAAGAAAAGAAGAAAAATTACCTGTAGCTGATGTACTCAACAAGTGAAAGAAAAAGTGTGAGCTGACAAAATAATTTAAAGTTTGACTGTGCTGTACTGTAATGCAAATCTTACATAGTCAGTCTCAAATCAGAATGGAAGAGAATGGGTGCTTAATCAGTCAGTGTAAAACTCCATCAATGTCTGTTCATGTAGGCATAGCCAACCACTCGGAATGGAAGAAAGCTTGATTACTTTTGTTGTATTTGATATCCAAAATTAAGTTAAAGCCTCATAAAAAATCACTGCTCTAACTAGTATATCCCAAGTAATGGCAGTTGGGAAAATACCGCACTCCAAAGCATGATCCAACAGCCTAATTGCCTCCGTCAATCTACCCCAAGAGCAGTGACCCTTAAGAGTGATGTTATATGAAATGATGTCTGGCTGAAGGCCATCTTCAAAGATGTTAGCCCAAATGTTTGATGCTTTTTCACAGTCCCCAATTTTGTAAAAACCTTCCATGATGGTATTGTAGGTCACAAGATTAATGCAATTCTTCTGTCTCATCATTGAATAGAGCTGCATAGCATGCTCCATTTTTTCAGAAGAACAAAGTCTATGGATAACAATGTTGTACATTCTGATATCCGGCTTAAATCCCGAGTCAAGAAACAGATTCCACAACCTAAGGGCTGTGTCGATCATCTTGCTCTGACAAAGACCATCTATCAAGGTGCTGTACGTGATAATATCTGGTTTCCACCCTTTCTCCAACATTTCCTTAATGTAATCATATGTCTCAATAAATCTTTCTGCTTTACATAATCCATTTAAAAGAATATTGTAGGACACAACAGTTGGTGAGCAACCTTTGATGCTCATTTCGCGAAAGAATTGAATAGCATTGTCAAGTTCAGAATGTTTGATAAACCCATCAATTATTGCGTTGCAGACATGAGGATTCAATTTACAGCCATTTTTATCCATAACACTAACAACTTCAGCTGCTTCATCAAGTCTTCCTTCTTTGCACAACGCATTTATCATTGAGGAGAAAGCAAAGGCATCAACATCACCTCCCTTTTGCACAGCCTCTTCTAACAACCTTAAAGCCTTATTCAGGTACCCATTCTTACACAAACCATGAACTACTATTCCGTAGCTTTTAGAATCCGTGCCCCAATCTGTTTCAAGCAAAGCATCCCATTGCGATAATGCTTCTTCCACCTTCCTGTTTTCAAGTAAACCATTGAGAAATATGTTATAACTTACTACATTGCGACAACCATACTTCTTCATCTCCTCCCACAACTGGAAACTTTCTTCAATCTTCCCAGCTTTGCACAGTCCATTAAGCATGGCATTACATGTAACGACATCTGGCCGAATCCCTCTCCCAACCATATCCTTGTAAACCCTCTTGGCACCATCCAAGTTCCCTCCCTCACTCAACCCATGAATCAAGGAACTATAGGTAAACAAATCATGCTTCCTCTCATTCTTCTTCATCCTCTCCCATATCTCCAAACACTCATCGAACCTCCCGCACTTACACATCCCACTGATCATAATATTGTAGCTTGTAACATTTGGATACACATCCGAATCCCCACTCAGTAGCCTCTCCCAGGTCATCTTTGCCCTCAATGAATCCCCCTTCTTAAAGAACCCATCAATGACCATGTTATAACACATCACATCAGCTGCCACGCCTCGTTGCGGCATTTCATCGAACACCTCCAATGCATTACACAAGTCCCCGCATTTCACCATCCCATTGATCAAAGTCCCATAAGTGAACTTATCCGGCCTCAGACCCTTCTCCCACAACCAACCCAACAACCTTTTGGCCTTATCAAACTGCTTCTTCTTACACAAAACCTTCATCAAAACATTGTAAGTCTCCAAGTTCGGCTCAACGCCAACAGTCTCATAATAAGCAAAGAACCTGTTGGCGCGATCCCATTGATTGGACAGAACGAATGCATTGAGGAGAGTATTGAAAGACCTTACTCCAGGGGTGCACCCAAAGAGAGTCTCCATGTTCTGGAAGAGGTGGAGGGCCTCATCGGGCTTTGAGTTCTTGGCGTAGGCCTTGATGGCAGTAAGAGGAACGTCTTCGGTGCACTTGCAGTTGTGGGAGCGAATGGCGTCGATGACACGGGGGAGGTGGGGGAGGAGGAGGAGGGAGGGGTCAGCGGCGGCGATGCGGCGGAGGACATGGTGGAAGACGGCAGGCGAGTGGGTATAGCCGGGGCGGAGGATAGCGGAGTGGAAGAGGGTTACGGCGGCGCGTGGGTCCTTCTCGAACTTGAGGAGCTGAAGAAGTCGGCGGGGTGATAGGGATTTGGGGAGCTCCACCATGGCACGAAGAGAGTGTGTTTGTGTGACAGAACTGGGAGTTTAGAACCGTGAGAGAATTACACAAGGTTCTAAGAACCGGACCGGTCATCGAACCGCTCTAATCACTGGTTTACTAGATCACTAGTCCAACCATAGTTCAACCGAAAAAACTATTTTAGAATAAAATAATAAATAAATTATAGAACAACTCTCATCAACACAATAAAAAACAATCAATAAATCATCAACACAATAAAAATTATAGAACATATTTATTGCTATAATATAAAATTACAGAACATGATTATTTAATAGTTAATACATTGATAGTATTAAATATTTTCTAAGCATCCAATCAAATGTGTTTTCAAATGATGAAAATTCATAAATTGAGTCGTGTAAACCATCTTTAGAAAGATAGACAGGTAAATTAAATCTTATAAAATTAATTAATATCAAACAAAAAAATGCAGTACATATAATCACTGATAATCAGCATGACTTTGAAACAGGTCATGCATTCACCTTTTTTCTTCATAGATATAAGTAACAATTACAAGGGATAGAGAACAAATAAACTAAAAAACCAATAAACTAACCAAGTCAGAAACATTGGCCCTAAAATTTGAAGCAAAGGCCTCTGGAACATTGAGGAAGAATTACAATATACACAATTCCTGCCATAAGCTTCCACAAGGGGAAAATATTTGTATAAATTCAAAAACAGCAGCTCTCATAACACAATCAAAAACACCAGCAGCACAACAAAACCAAAAATCAAATAAATCATCAACAAAAATTCAAAAACAACAAAAATAATCAACAAAAACCCTGAAATCAATAAATCATCAACAAAAATTCAAAAACAGCAGAGCCATAAATTCAAAAACTTCAGGATAGCAAAGCAATTTTTTATCAATAATTTCAATAAAAACAAAACCCCTGTAATCTTATCCATGATTTCACTTTCAGAAATCAGAACAGAGAATAAAAAGAAAAACGTATTGTTCTGAGCAGGGGTCCAGCGCGACGGAGAGCAGGACGACGGCGAGCAGCATGAAGGCGGCGAGACAACGGCGAGATTGGACAGTTAACTAGTGTCAAGAAGTTCAAGATTGGTTAAACAAAGTTACTTAGTTATTAGGTAGATATTTTTGGTTAGCTTACTAAGAAGTTCAAGATTGGTTAAACAAAATTCTCTTTTTCAGTTTTTAAGCTCTGTTCATATTTTCTTCTTCTATCAATCACAGTCTAAACACAATTTTTTCTACATCAGCCTGAAATGTATTAAGAAATTATGATTTATGACACAAACAATATGTCTAATTACCTTAACTTAATCTTCCTTTTCCCATGGAATAAAGAATTCATGAAAAATTAATCAGACTGTTATGAATCAACACAACAACAACAGCAAAAGCAAAATATATATTTAAAAGAATTCATCAAGACAATCACAATCTAAGCATAATTAAATTACAAAATAGGAAAACACAACACAGCAAAACCAGCAGCACATCACTAATCATAATCAATCATCAAAAGACAATCAATAATCAATTATCACAAGACCTTCAATAATCAATTATCAGCAAAATAATCATTCAATAAAAAATAAAGAACACACAAAACAGCAACACAGCAGAACCAGAGTTCATTCAATAAAAAATCACAAAACATTCAAATAATCATTCAATAAAAAGTTAAAACACACAACATTCAAATAATCATTGAACAGGGCATAAATAAAAAAACGCAGAAGAAGTGAGCAGTGAACCAACCTTCGAAGTTGGGGTTCTGGGCAGAGTGCGTTGATGCCACGGACGACACCGACCACACGACGGCGAGCAGGACGGCGAGCAGATGAAGACGACGGATGGGCCGAGCTCGCGGAAGGAGAGAGCAGGGGTTGGACACTTTAAGAACAGGACGAAGGGAGAAGGGATGCGGGCGACGGACGGCGGCAGTGGCTCGACGGACGGGCAGCGGCAGTGGCTCGAAGAGGGGCTAGGGTTGGAGATGGGGAGTGATTCAGATTTCAGAATTCTGCTTGAGTGAGTGAGAACTGAGAAGTTAAGTGAGAGGGAGGCAAGACTTCATTCGAAGGTTCACATTCAATAAGCATAACCACGCCGTTTCCTTCAAACCGGCCGATTCTCGGTCAGTTCACGGTTTTTTACTGATTTTTCAATTGACGGTTTCATATGTCTAATCGAATTGTTATTATTGCCGGTTTGTGATTGAATTGGTCTGACCAATCAGTCTAATTCGATTTTTAGAACAAATTATGAAGCCCAAAGAAAAATTCCAATGTTCCGTTATTAAAGTAGGGAGAAAATTCTCGCATTGATCAATCAGATTCACGTCATTTTTCAATTTAGATTTTGAGATTTTAATTTATTATAGAGATTCTTTCAATTCACGTAATTTCAATTGTCTTTTATTTTATTTTATTTTATTGAGGACTGTTATATTTAATGGAGAAAAACGTTGGGGATTGATTTGTACATTAATTTTTTTAGGGATTAAAATGTCCGTTTTTAAAATCTTTAGGGACTAATCTGAGTAATTATTCTGTCGAAAAATGAACTGGAAACTTATTTGTCTGCAGGAGTAAAACCTTAAAGATTGATCTGTGTATTAATTTTTTTGGAACTAAAATATCTACTTTTAAAATTCTTAGAGACTAATTTGAATAATTACTCGATTTTTTAATTGACGATTTCACATGTCTAATCGAATTGTTATTATTATCGATTTGCGGTTGAATTGGTATTCTCGCATTGATCAATCAGATTCACGTAATTTTTCAATTTAGCTTTTGAGATTTTAATTTATTATAGAGATCCTTTATATTCAATTTTGGACATTAGTAATTTTTAGGATAATTTTTTATGCTAACTCACCTCATGGAATGTTGATATGGCTATTTTTTACCATGCATATAAGTGCACATATGAATCAAAAACAGTTTGTGATCAAATATAGAAATTCATTCGCCTTCTACACTTCCACTATCGTTCTTCTTCTTCTTTTCTTCTTCAATAGCGAAAAGCTAGAATTTGGTTTCTTGGGATTGTTTGTGTTGCAATGATAGCAGTGACGTTGAACTGGTGGGTTAGATCATCTTCTCCTCACCTAGAAGCAAGCATTTGCAGCATTATCATTAATGACCTTCCATATTATCTCAAATTCGTCAACCTCTAGATCGCCCATCAAGCATAAACGATATTTCCAAAGAAAGGCCAACCGTCCAACCTTAGCAGTGGCATTCCTTAACAAATGTCAGCTGCACAACCTATAATGTGCACCAGAAAAAACTGTTCCAACCGCACTCTTCATTGCAAGATTCCCGTCCGTCATGACGGACTTCGGCAGTTTTCCTTTCATTGCCTCTAGAAATGGCATCAACAACCACACATAGCTATCTTCACTTTCGTTGTTCAGAATCGCGTAATCGAATACCACCGTTCTCATATGATGGTCCACCTTTGAGAATATTACCAACGGACATTTATATTTGTTCTGACCGTACATTGCATCAAATCCCAGCACATCTCTAAATACACTGTAGTCATAACGACTTGTGCCATCGCACCAAAAAAGATTTTGAAACCTTTTCTCACCATTCAACCAGTACTTCCAGAACATCCACAATCATTACTCCTTGAACACGACAAAAACGTCAACCCGACCTTAGCATCTGTCGCACCAACCCACCTTTGCTTCTCTATTGCATTATAGATATCCTTTATCTCGAATCCAATAGTCTCGAAACCCCCTGACTGATTGGCAAAAGCGTGGAATATCATTGGCACTCGCAAGTCAGCTTTCTTCGTCGAATTGATTTGGTGTAAATCACCTTCCTTGACTGATCTGTGTGACCACATTAGACCCCTAAACCTCACATCCAGCATGACATGATTGTGGTTATCACAAAATTGTTCAACATACCATCACCTACTAGTACCATCAACTTGCACCTTTATTCAAGCTTCACACCCGCACCGTGTGATTGGTCGAGGATCCATTTTTCCATCTCCCCGTTGCATATGTTTCCCCTCTTGCTCTCCTTAACTAGAGCACACGAATATCTACCAAATGATTTCCCCATTCGACCCATGCTTTGTTCTTCGCCCCTTCTTCGACCTCATCACCGAGAATCCCTTAATGCGACCGTATTCATTATAGTAGTCATAAGCGGCTTGCAAATTTATGAACTCAATCATAAGGATGTCCTTCGCTGTCAGGGCTATAAAATCAATCGTGTCAAATAACCCAATCCCATCAACAACCATTTCCGATTCTTCTACTTCTATCTCCGTATCTCCTTCTGACAAATCCATCGCGTCTGTTTCCCCTATAGGAATGGTATCGTCGCTCATCTCATCTTCCCCAACCTAACACACAACATAGGCCATGGGTTAGACCAAGCAATAGGGCACAACAACATAATTCAGACAATACCAAATTATTAACTTCATAATTGAACAGAACACACACACACACACACACACACACCTGTGGCGTATGGAGATGACATCTCGTAGCTTCGTTCCACAAAGCCATTTGGTTGAAACAGTTCAGACATCACAATAACTGAAACTTGGGACTACCAAGCAATCCCACCCAAAACCTGGCCTTACTACACTAATGATGCAAAAAGCAAAACCCACGGAAGCCTAACCCAACTCCCCCAATGGACAACAACTGAAACTTCTTATTAATCTCTTATGTAATATCATAGTGATGTCAAACACAGCAATCTCAATACATATTTTAATAACTTCTAATTCGTGTGTATAACACATGACGACAACACCAACAAGAGAAACTTAAAACTGTTGTCATCATAGTAAGATAAACTAGAGACATCGTGCCATGTCAACAAGGAATGTAAATGGGTCAAAATCTACTCTTCCCTTATTTCATTAGTTCACTCATTCATCTGAAAGAAAGGTTTCAAAGCTGAACAAATTTTATTAATGGAAATAAAATTTTCCGTAAAATTAATCTTTTTTCCTTTTAATTTTAATCTCCATAAATTCATAATAGCAATTACCCACATTACATGCATAACAAATCAAACATTTAAACTCTGTATATCTCTACCTACATCGCACACCATAAACATTGCAACATGAAATTTGTCGTCACTTCGGAACCACCACGAAGGCACAAACCCCCAGCTAAAACCAATTTCAGGAGCATACATCTACCATGGTTTAGGAGACATTATCGGACCGTAAATAAGGTTATCAACACTACGTACCTGCATTGCTAGTTGTCCCATGTCCTCCATTGCCTGGTGAACCTCAACTCAGCCAGGGTCCAATCTACACCTCTGCTTCGACGACGTTCAACCCCTCGCTCTACTCTGTCGTGCAGCGCCATCTGCTACTAAGTGGTCCAAACAAAGCTTCTCTGTAACCCCAACTGAATTTAACCCTACCTATTAATGACCTTCTATCTACAATGCTGCAAATGCTTGCTTCTAGGTGAGGAGAAGATGATCTAACCCACCAGTTCAACGTCACTGCTATCATTGCAACACAAACAATCCCAATAAACCAAATTCTAGCTTTTCGCTATTGAAGAAGAAGAAGAATGATAGTGGAAGTGTAAAAGGCGAATGAATTTCTATATTTGATCACAAACTGTTTTTGATTCATATGTGCACTTATACGCATGGTAAAAAATAGCCATATCAACACTCCATCAGGTGAGTTAGCATAAAAAATTATCCTAAAAATTACTAATGTCCAAAATTGAATATAAAGGATCTCTATAATAAATTAAAATCTCAAAAGCTAAATTGAATGAACTTTTTTAACTATGAATATTATCAAGAGCTAATTGTATGAAAGTTAAATTTTAAATAATTGTTTAACAACATATATAAAAAAAAGACATTTTGATTATATTGTCAAGATTTTAAAATATGAAATATAAAAATTTAAATTTTAAATTATATATTATTATTTAAATTACTATTTTAGTATTTTAATTTGTAATTAGATATTTTGAAACCTAATCATATTTTACAATAACAAAATATAATTATAATAACAATTATGCTACGTATACATAAAATAATCATTTGTGCAGAATAAATCTTAAAATACAAATTTTAAAATACAAAATACATATTAAAAATAAGTTAAATAATATATGTATTTATACACAAATTTATAGTAAATAAATTGATAGTTAATTTTTTATGTAAACATAATATTTTTATTATAAAAATTATTATTATGTTATATATATTTTGCCCCCACTATCAAAATTTTCTGGATCCGTCACTAACCAAGTTAATTACCGGTTCGGTTCTAATAACTATGCATTTTATTATTAAACTAGGAGTGACAAATTCATTCTTAATAATTATTAAGAAGATACTAATGAATTATTGCATACACAAGGCAAATTCAAATTACCAACATTTGATTAAGTTGACGAGTGAAGTAACCACTCGATCGACTCAAGTTATTAGTAGATTTTTTTTTCCGTTGGTTGCATGATATTTGTCATTCATTAGATGTAAAACTTATTATTGAATTATCTATTATGTATATCTTAAATATATAAATTGAAATAAAAATACTATTTGCAAATCAAAATCAACTATTATGTATTTGTATATTTTTAACTCATTTTCAATATGTATTGTTATACCCAATCACATAAAACATTACGTTATAGTCGTAAATCAGAGGTGATGAGACATTACGACACCTAAAAATAGGGGTGGGCAAAAAAATCCAAATTTTGGATTTTAAACCAAATCCAAACCAAACCATTTTAAAAAAACTAGTTTTAAACCAAAAAAAATCCAAACCAAATTATATTTATTTTATAATTTGGTTTTTGATCCAATCCATTTAAATGGTTTTAAATCCGGATCCAGATCCAGATCCAAATTAAGATCCGAATCTAAAAAAACCCTAATTGAGTCTTCTCCTCTTTGACAAATCCATTCAACAAAACCAAATCCACTCTTCGCCACCGTCAACATTTCTTCTTCCTTGCCTCTCGTCGAAGCTCGCCGGTGGTTCGTCGGCCTCTACCTCTTCGAGTCTATAGTCTTCACTTTGATTCAAGACTCTCTCTCTCTGCCTCAACCTCCCATTCGCGACTCTGTCTTCTCTCTTTTTTGGTTCTCTTCTTCTTTCGTTGGTGGCTCGCCGGAGCTCATGCTCATCAATTGAGGTAAGCCTCCTCCTTGCCCTTGGTTCTGAGTTCTGAGTTTTATTTGGGTTTTTTCTATTTTGTTGATTTGTTCTGTTTTGTTCCTTCATGAGTATACTGATTTGTTCTGTTTTGTTGAATCCTTGATGAACTGATTGCCATGCTCATTTATTATTTTTTTGGTTCATGCATGTACCATAATATATACAATATATATGTAGCGCTAATTGTTTATATACGGTGTATGAATTTTCAAATTGAACCCCCCTAAAACTTGATTTCATAAAAAATCTACTTGCTGATTTAAGCCAATACGTAAGTGTTTATAATATAGGCAATGGAAACAACTCAAGATCTTAGGACTTAGGAGTGCTTGCTTTCACTAGTCCCCACCTTAATTTTGTTGATATGAAACACTGCTGCTGTCTTGTTCTGCTGCTATCTTGTTCTGCTGCTGTCTTGTTCTGCTCCTAATTGTTTAGCAACTGCCACACTAAAAGGTCTAATTTTGAAACTATCTGTATTTATAGTCATTGAAACTATCCTAATTGGGCTTGACCAATATTTTTACTCGCAACACTTAACTAAATTATTTAGTTCATGCAGTAATAGCTAGTATTGTTATAGAGATAGATGGAGGTGGCATGCATAGTAGTAGTATTTGTTTTAATTTGGGGATGGGGATTGGGGAGAGTTATGAAAAACTAGAACATTTGAAAGTCCAAATATAGCTTCCTCTAGTTGAATCCAATCTGTTATATTAAATGGTTTATCTTTATTCAATATTTCCTTGGTTGCATTATCATGTCTACACAGAATATCAAACATTAATATGAGATTTAACATGTAAACAAATTGTTAACTTATCAATTCAGTTTGCTCTTTAGTAGTATGTATTTCATTATTCTGCTTGTTGACATTTGAGATATTTGTGTTTGCCACTTGAATTATTCATTGTTCATAGAGCATGTGCTTGTAGGGCTTCCTATCATGATAGGTTAATTGAACCCCGTTAAGTTTTCTATTTTAACCTTATCTGTTGTTGTATCTGGTAATGAAACCTTGTAGCATGTTGATATAATCGTTATAGTGGTGTAAATTTTACATTTTATGTATGCCTTTCAACATTATTTTATTAGGTACTTTATAGTTTTAGGATTAGCTTTTAGATATATTTTTATTAAATGCAATTCTGAACTTTTAAGCTGAGGTGTGGAATATGATAGCAAATGAAGACTTAAATATAGGATAGCAAATGAAGACTTAACTTGCTAGCTTCCATTTTCTTTAAACCCCTTTCTGAATGTGTAACAGAATTTCACTCTAAAATTAATAGGTTAAAAAAAAGGGGATGGCTGAGATTCATGAGCAGAACTAGATATAAAATAAAATGCAGGAAATCAGGGGCTGCCGTGCTGGTTTGGAAAGGTTTCGGAGGGTTGTTTTTTAATTTTTAATTTTTGGTTTCAGTGTGTGTTGATCAGAATTAAGAATAATTGTCTAATTTAGTTTACTAAACATATTCTGATGCTTGAGTGACTACTTTTTATAGGGATAAGGTAGAGTTAATGTTGAAGTTTTATTGGCTGCTGTTTCTTTGGATTAGTTTGTGTTAATTTTAGCATGTTTGGCATCAAATTTTGAGTTATGTACACCTTGCTTTATATGCAGAGCAAGATGACTAAAAATAGTAATATTGAAGCAGCAGGGATGTCCGCTAGCACTCAACCATCTTCTCCACCGTCAGGTGTTCGTAAGAATCGGTCAGCTGTCTGGGATCATTTTGATGTAGAGAATGCTATCGAGAAGAAGGCTATTGTCTTGAGAATGATTAAATGTTATATAGATTAGCTATTGTCATTAGATTTATAAAGAACCAAATTCTAGTTGTAATGAATCTATACACTTTAGTATTAATTTTACTTTTAAAAAAAATTATGGTTTAAAAATTGAATTTCTAAAAACTGGTTTTAAAAGTGGATTTTTTGTTAAAATATCTGGTTTTAAAATTGGATTTTTGGTTGAAGAAACTAGTTTTAAAACTGGATTTTCAAAAACTGGTTTTAAAACTGGATTTTTGGTTAAAAAATCTGGTTTTAAAACTGGATTTTATAAAAAAAAAACCGGATTTTAGATTTGGATTTTAAAAAAACCGGATTTAAAACCGGTTTGCAAGTAAAATTGGATTTAAAACCGGTTTGTAAATAAAACCGGATTTAAATTTTAAAACCAGTTTAGAACCGGTTTTTATTTTTTCAAACCGGTTTAGAACCGGTTTCGCTCTTCAATCCAGTTCTGGTTTGGTTTTCTGAACCATAAAACTGGTTCTGAAGTGGATCCAGTTTGGATTTTTAAAAATCCAAACCATGCCCACCCCTACCTAAAAATAAAAATATGTACACAACCCTGAGGATGCTCTATTATAAATTTATGTTTTAGGTATATCATTAAACACTATACATTAACTACACGAATTTTTAGAAACAAGTTTTTTATTTCGTTTCTATTTTCATATGATCTTTACAATTATTGTTCTAAAATTTAGTTCCAATTGAGATTTTCAAATCACTCAAATTTAAGTTTGATAACTAAACTAAACCAAAGTATCAACACAAAAAAATTGAAGCCTGCCTATTTAAGTTTGACAAACTAAACATAAAAAAATGTAATATATCATAAACAAATTGAAGCTAATTTGAGTTTTTGTTAGTCTCAAACAAAATATAAAAGTTCGTCATGTTCCAAAATATGAGCTGGGTAACTTGAAACATCAATAGTCACTTGGCTCTAACATTACAATGTCATAATTTGGAGTTGACCCTTGCCCATTATTGGTAAAATTTTCCATCACTGCTTGGTTCTCATTTCTTATTCCTTTGTTATTAGTCATCAAAACTTAGGTCTGATTAGTGTCCCTTGTTATTAAGGTTGCCACTACTCTATTTGGAACTATTTGAAACCAAGGATACTATAGTTAAGGACTAATAAGGGTAAAACCGTATAACTAAAAAATATGATGCTACAAAATATATTACTAAGGAATAAGTACTTTTTTCGTCCCTAATATTTAGAGTGAAAATTAAAATCATCCCTAAGGTCTTTTTATTATTAAAATAGGAGTAATAAATTTGTTTTTTAATAATTATTAAGAAGATACCCATTGATTATTGCACACAGAAGGCAAGTTTAAACTACCAATATTGGACTAAGTTGACGAGTGAAGTAACCACTCAATTGACTCAAGTTGTCGATGGTGATTTTTTTCTCATTGGTTGCATGATATTTGTCATTCTTACTTTTAGATGTAAAACTTATTATTGAATCATTAGTTATATATATCTTAAATATATAAATTAAAATAAAAATACTATTTGTATATCAAAATCAGTCATTATGTATTTGTGTATTTTCAACTCATTTTCAATATATATTATATATTCTAACATATATTTTATATTAGTGACTGATTTTAATTTACATCTAACATTGTTAAAATTAAAAAGATTAGAAGTTATTCTATTCTTCTCTTTCTTCATTAATTAATGATTGTTTGTAATATTAATATCTTTTCACTACTCTATCATAATATATAAGCATTAATGAGCAAAAATAATAGATAAATTGTATATTTACTATTTAATTTATTTTTAATATGTATTTTATATTTTAACATATATTTTATATTTTAACAAGTGAGAGAACATAAAATGAGAATACACTACATCCAACTCAAAAATTTAAAGTGTTAAGTTAATGGGTCTCTCATATTATAAAATCCTCACTCTTTCTTGTTTTCTTTGATGTGGGACTAACTTCATACATTGCTCACACTTGCAACATTAACAATACACATTGAAAATAAATTAAACTATACATGTATTTATACATGAATATATTTGTAGCTGATTTTAGTATACGAATAATATTTTTTATTATTTATATAATGAAAATGGTAAGAATTTGGTTTACAATTTTTTCTAAAATATCTTTCATCATATAAAATTTATAATTAATATATATAATATTTGATTAATAAACAAAGAACAAATAATATTTAAATCCAACCAAACAAGAAAAAGTATCATATGCATTTGAAGTTCAATATTTCTAACCTTGATTTGATATTGAGCAAAGAAAATGTGGCTGGTCAAAAGGATTCAAGTTTGCTTTGTACATAAGATGAACATTTGTGCCAATATTGCTCAGCAACCTTATTTGTTTTTCCATTGCTTGCTCTGCTTGTGCTCGATTAACTTCATCATTTCTACTCTATTCTTTTTTACTTCCACTGAAAATTCAACTTTTAAATTAATAATGCCAAAAAAAAATAGATAAATAGAATTGTGGATATGCAAATTAATGGAGCCTCATAGATAGTATATTTTTTTAAAGAACTCTTTCTAAAAGGATAATCCATAAAAGTCGGATGTTATTATATAATTTGTAATTGTTTTTTTTATATAATACATTTATTTCAAATATTAGGCTCTTAGCTTATTCAACTAAAAAAAAAAATCTAGAATGATTACATTCTTGCAATGTATTCTTCCTTTCACTAATAAACATTTGTAGTTTTAGTTTATTTTGCTCCATCAACAATGAAGGATGTTTATCTTTTGAGGGCATCAATTTTTTAAACAAGATTAGCTATCTCATCCAGCATATCAAATCTCAAAATCCAAAATTGTCATAATAGAGGAAAAAAGCACATCCAAATCACTTTTATTTAAGAGAGAAGTACTTTTTAAAAAACAAAGCAAAAATTACTTATATATATAATAACAATAATAAGAGTAAAGTGTACTTTTTGTCCCTACGGTTTACAATTTTTTTCAAAAATACTCCTAACATTTAATTTTATTCAATTTTGTCCATAACATTTTCGATTTATTCAATTTTGTCCTTAACGTTCTCGATTTATTTTAAAACTATCTCTAAACGTTTTCAATTTTGTCCCTACCATTTCAGATGGAATTAAGATCCAGGGATAATTTTGATATAAACCGAAAACACTAGGGCAAAATTGAATACAATTAAATATTATGGGTATTTTTGAAGAAAATCACAAACGTTAGGGACAAAAAACATAATTTACCCTAACAATAATAACCTCACATTTTGCCTCTAAAGCTTTTAGTTTTCCTTCCAAAATTACCGCAGAGTTCTTTCTTAATTCGGGATTTCTGTTCTAAAACTCGATTTGAGATCAATCTGCACATAGTAGAAAATGAAAAAAAAGTTCAGCAAGAAATAAAAGAATCTAGTTTTCTTTCACATGTATGGCATGATATCTTTTTCAGAAATCTTAAGGTTGTTTGCTTTTTTTGTTTTCAAAAATATTTTATGTTTGCGGGATTTTCTGAGCAAATAGTGAAAATATTGAAAAATCAAATTGTTTTTTAATTTTCAAATTTTGCCAAGAAAATTCAAAATAATAATAATGTTTTCTTTTATTTTTAAAATTATTTTAGAAAATTTAAATTTTAAATTGATCTAAAAGGTACCCAAAAAAATCTAAATAACTATATATTTGCAATTAGCATATACTTTTTGAATCTCTCACCAACATTCTCTTCTTGTTGAACAACAAAAATTGGATTCACACCAACACCACTGTGTTGTGAGTTGAATTCATAACATCTTCAGAATTGTAAAGTTGGATTTGGATGCCCAACTATTGTTACTTGAACCGGCAAAAGCAAGGCCTTTGTTCCAATAAGGATGCCATAGTTGTGGAAATGACTCAAATATCCTTGGTCTCATAGGCTTTGATAATGGATTTTCAGGTGGCATGCATACTTCATCAATTTTTCTCTTAGAAGACTTTCCATTCTAACCTAAAAAAACAAAAGAGGATTTTATAGCTTAAATTTATAGAAGTTACACAAATTCTATAAGAGAAAAGAAATGAGAGCGGAATATCTATTGAGGTATTACACATACTATTAATTGTCAATGCTATTACTGTCTATGCATCTATATATATAGCAATGATAAACGTCCTCAATAGAAGTAATAGTATTAAATTTATATGAGTAATACAAAATTCTTTTAAGAGAAAAGAAACGGAAACTAACCATCTATTGAGAGATTACGCGTACTACTGATTGACAATGCTATCACTGTCTATGTAGCTATATATATAGCGGTGACAAACATGCTTTATAGAAGTAATAGTATTAAATTTACATAAGTAACACAAAATTCTATAAGGGAATAGAAATGGATGCGACCTATCTATTGAGATATTATGTGTACTACTGATTGACAATGATATCTATGTATATGCAGCTATATGTATAACAGTGATAAATGCGCTTTATAGAAGTAATAGTAATTTATATAAGTAACACAATTTTCTATAAGAGAAAGAAAATGGAAGCTAAATATCTATTAAGGTATTACACATACTACTTATTGACAATGCTATCATTGTCTATGCAGTTATATATATAGCGGCAGCAAACATGTTTTGTAGAAGTAATAGTATTAATTTTATATAAGTAACACAAAATTCTATTAGAGAAAAGAAATGGAAGCTAACTGTCTATTTAGGTATTACGCATACTACTAATTGACAATGCTAACTACAAGAAAAAGCAATATTTGAAACAAAAAAAATTGTTACAAAAAATTAAAATTTTGAAACAAAAGAAAAATTTTGTAACAAAAAAGAGGCCGTTGCAATATGTCCCGTTACAAAAAGTTTTTGTAACAAAAAATGAAACTGTTATAATTCAAAGTGATATTTTGTAGCAAATTATTCTGATACAAAAAACCAGAAGTTGTTACAAAAGTGGTAACAAATTTTGATCTTCAAAATATTTTTTGACAATCTATTTTTTTTCTATCATAAAATTTTGTTACATACACTATGTAAAAAATTTTAAATTTTGAAACAAAATAAAATTATTTTGAAAAAATATATACACAATTTTTTTTACTCTTAAAGTGTTTAACATTTTGAAAAAAAAATTGTTATAGAATATACTTATATTTTGTGACAAATAATTAACTTGTTACAAACACTATTGAATTTTGTGACAAATTAATTTTTTGTTACAAAACAATTGGAGTTTTGAAAACAAAAAAAAATGTTACAAAATATTTTGAATTTTTGCAAACTTTTTTTTGTTACAAAATATCAATATTTTGTAACAAAACACCATCTCGTTACAAAAACTAACATAATTTGTAACAAAATAAAACAGGTTGTTACAAAATATTATCATGTTTTGTAACAACGTATAATGTTGTTACAAAATATTATTCTTTTGTAACAATCACTAATTATTATTACAAAATACTATTTTTTTGTAACAATTTTAAATTTGATACAAATTTTTTGTTACAAATATTCTATTTTCTTGTAATGCTATCATTGTCTATGCAGTTATATATATAGTGGCGACAAACATGCTTTATAGAAGTAATAGTATTAAATTTACATAAGTAACACAAAATTATATAAGAGAAAATAAATAGAAGCTAAATATCTATTGAGGTATTACGCGTACAATTAGTTGATAATGTTATCACTGTCTAAGCTATATATATAGCTTAGACAAACGTGCTTTATGAAGTAATATTATTGAATTTATATAAGTAATACAAAATTCTATAAGAGAAAAAATTGATACTAACTATCTATTGAGGTATTACACGTCCTTCTGATTGACAATGTTATCACTGTCTAAGTTGCTATAACGTGCTTTATAGAAATACTAGTATTAAATATGTGATGTACAACATTCAATTCTAATTTGACATGGAAACATGAATATAATGTTTTGAAAGAATAAATTTCTTAAATTTAGTATAACATTGTTATTGTCATTACGTAGTAAATATAGTGAATATATCGTTTTAAATTTATTAAATGTAAAATGTAAATTCAATGCACTAGTGATTCGCAATAGTGATATCGGTGTGTGATATATTTAAGGGTGAAGTTTACTTGTCTCTTCATAATTAGGGATGACAAAAAAAAAATCTGTAATAGGGGGTACCTATAGAGAATATCCATGACGGAAGAACTAACAGGGACCCACAAAATTCCCACGGAGACGGAGATCAGTTCCAGTGAATAAATGGAGATGGAATTGAGGTATCTGTCTCGTGGGGACTCGCAAAATTTCTGCGAGAGAGAATTTACCTAAATGCCTGTATATATAATCCTAATTCATCCCTAGTATTTGTTGAAAAATTTTCTATTTCATCTTATTTTAATTTGTATGTTAGAGTTTTTATATATATGTTAATTATTTTGAATTTGTATTTGGATTGTATTTTAATTTAATGCATTTGGTTGGATTGTATTGAATTTCATTATGATTGTGTTAAATTTTTTTTATAAAAAATTAAAGCTTAATATTCATAGTTACCTATTGGTATCTGCTTCCTCCATGGAGAGAAATAAACGAGAATACGTGTTGGAAATAAGACTAGAACGAAAAGCATTTTATTAGACGAGGATGTGGTGACGGAGAGATCTCCATTTCATAGAGACATATTGTCATCCCTATTTATAATGGAAACAACTTTGATAATAAACTCACTCTTTTACAAAAATATTATATTGCAATTATATTTAAGTTATGGTGATTAGAGAAAGAAAAATGTTTCATGACCTAATTTCATATACTACTGAGCTACTTATACTAATTAATATACATAACATGTTTTGTATTTTTTGTCCTATATTAGTGAAATTTAGGACATTTTGTATTTTAATAATATAAGTGGTTAATAATATTGACTGCTATTCTAGCATACACATTGTATTATTGTTGAAACAAATATTAAACATCAATATTTTTTAAAATTTTTTGCAATTTAGTAACACGGATGTTTAAATTTAGGATCTTATGTACAATATACATTAATTAAGTCTCTTGTTATAGCAAACCATTCGTCATGGCTATGTTGTATTGAAAGTATAAAAATATTTTATATAATTATTTAATTATATATTATTATATTAGCAAAAAAAATAATTTTTAAATAAAATAACTAAAATATCATCTAAACATATGAATTTAATTAAATGTTCGTATAAAATTTAATGTATTTTTAATACATCAAAATTAAACAATATCAATAAAATATGAAATTAATAATTTATTGTAAATTTATATTTTAGGTATATCATTAAACATTATATATTAACTATGGATTTTTAAAAACAAGTTTGTTTTCTCTTTCTACTTTTTAGATTATCCTTAAAATTGCTGTTCTAAAATTTAATTCCAATTGCGATTTTCATATCACTCAAATTTAAGTTTGAAAACCAAGCCAAAGTATCAAAACAAAAAAAATTGAAGCCAGCCTATTTAAGTTTGACAAACTAAACATAAAAAATATAATCTAACAATTGAAGCTAATTTGAGTTCGTTCTTGTTAGCCTCTAACAAAATATAAAAGTTTGTCATGTTGCAAAATGTAAGTTGAGTAACTTAAAATATCAATAGTCACTTGGCTCTAACTTCACAATGTCATAATTTGGAGTTGACCCTTGTCCATTTTCAGTCAAATTTTCCATCCCTACCTGGTTCTCATTTCTTACTCCTCTGTTATTAGCCATCAAAACTTGCGTCCCATTCTCTAGTTGTAGGTCTATATTAATTTCCCTTGTTCTTGAGGTCGCCACTACTCCATTTGGAACTGTTTGAAACCAAATATACTATAGTCAAGGACTAGTAAGGATAAAACTATATATAGCAAAACAAATATGATGGTGCAAAATATATTAATAAAGGATAAATATCTTTTTTGCCTTTATGATTTTGGGTGAAAATAAAAATAATCCCTAAAGTCTTTATTAAAATAGGATTGGTAAATTAATTTCTTAATAATTATTAAGAAGATACTAATGAATTATTGCATATACAAGGCGAGTTCAGACTACCAACATTTGATTATGTTGATGAGTGAAGTAATCACTCGATCGACTCAAGTTAATAGATGGTTTTTTCCCATTAGTTGCATGATATTTGTCATTCTTATTTTTAGATGTAAAACTTATTATTGAATCATTAATTATGTATATCTTAAATATATAAATTAAAATAAAAATACTATTTTCAAATCAAAATCAACTATTACGTATTTGTGTATTTTTAACTCATTTTCAATATGTATTGTATATTCTAAAATATATTTTATATTAGTGGCTGATTTTAGTGCATATCTAATATGGTTATAATTAAAAATATTAAAAGTTATTCTATTTTTCTCTTTCATCAATTAAGAATTATTTGTAATATTAATAACTTTTGACTATTCTATCATAATAATTAAGCATTAATGAGCAAAAATAATAGATACATTGATATTTATTATTTAATTTATTTTTAATGTGTAGTTTGTATTTCAACATATATTTTGTATAAGTGATTAATTTAATAGCTGATTTTTTGTGTACATCTAGTATAATTTTTATTTATTATATAATAATTTATATAATGAAAATGGTAAGAATTTGGTTTACAATCTTTTTTAAATATCTTGCATCATATAAAATTTAAAATTAATATATATAAAATTTCATTAATAACAAAAATTAATATATATAAAATTTAATTAATAACAAAGAAATAATAATATTTCAATCCAACCAAACAAGAGAAAGTAGCATATGCATTTGAAGTTCAAGATTTCTAACCTTGATTTGAGTTTGAGCAAAGAAAATGTGGCTGGTCAAAAGGATTCATGTTTGCTTTGTACATAAGCTGAACATTAGTGCCAATATTACTCAGCAACCTTATTTGTTTTTCCATTGCTTGTTCTGTTTGAAGCTCGATTAACTTCATCATTTCTACTCTATTCTTCTCCACCTCCACTAAAAATCCAAATTTAAATTAATAATACCAAAAAAAGAAAATGGAATAGATAAATAGAATTGTGGATATACAAATTAATGGAGCCTGATAAATAGTATATTTTTTAAAGAACTCTTTTTAAAATGATAATCCATGAGCCGAATGTTATTATATAATTTGTAATTGTTTTTTATATAATCCATTTATTTCAAATATTAGGCTCTTATTCAACTAATAAAAATAAAGAATATAGAATGATTACATTCTTGCAGTGTGTTTCCCCTTTCACTAATAGCCATTTGCAGTTTTAGTTTATTCTGCTCCAGTAACAATGAAGGATGTTCATCTTTGAGGGCATCAATTTTTTGAATAAGATCAGCTATCTCATCCTGCATATCAAAATCTCAAAATCCAAATTGTCATAATAGAGGGAAAAACACATCCAAATCACTTTTATTTAAAAGAGAAGTACTTTTTAAAAAATAGAACAAAAATTACTTAATTATAACAACTTGTTAAAAAAAATTATGTGCAGGATATATATGTATATAAAAACAACAATAATAACCTCATGTTTTACCTCTAAAACTTTTAGTTTTCCTTCCAAAATCACCACATAGAGTTCTTTCTTGATTCTGGGTTTCTGTGCTAAAACTCGACTTGAGATCGATCTGCACATAGTAAAAATGAAAAAAAAAAGTTTAATAAGGAATGAAAGAATCTAGTTTTTTATGCATGTATAGTACTTGATTTTTTTTTTTTTTGAAATCTTCAGGTTGTTTGCTTTTTGTTTTTATTTTTCAAAAAATTTTATGTTTGGAAGATTTTGTGAGAAAATAGTGAAAATATTGAAGAATTAATTTTTTTATTTTTCAACTTTTGTAAAGAAAACTGAAATATTAATTATATTGCTATCTTTTATTTTTTAAATTATTTTATAATTATAAATTGATCTAAAAGGTATCCAAAAGAAAAATCTAGACAACTATATTTGCAATTAGTATATACTTTTTGAGACTCTCATCAGCATTCTCTTCTTGTTGAACAACAAGAATTGAATTCACACCAACATCACTTGTGTTGTGAGTTGAATTCACAACATTATCAAAATTGCAAAGTTGGAGAGTTGGGTTATTAGGTGCCCTGCTACTGCTGCTTGAACCTGCAAAGCCAGGGCCTTTGTTCCAATAAGGATGCCATGGTTGGGGAAATGATTCAACTATCCTTGGTCTCAAAGGCTTTGATGATGGATTTTCAGGAGGCGTGCGTACTTCATCAATCTTTCTCTTAGAGGACTTTTCCATTTTAACCTAAAACAAAAGAAAAAACAAAAGAGGATCTTATTGCTTAAATTTATATAATTAACACAAAATTCTATAAGAGAAAAGAAATGAAAGCTAACCATCTATTGAAGTAATACGCGTATTATTGATTGACAATGTTTCATTATCTATGCAGCTATATATATAGCAGTGACAAGCGTTATTTATAGAAATAAGAAATGGAAGCTAACCATCTATTGAAGTATTACGTGTACTACTAATTGACAATGATATCACTGTCTATGCAGCTATAAATATAACAGTGACAAACACACTTTATAAAAAGATTTAATTACTCTGTTGGTTCCTATAGTTTTGCGAAATTTTTAATTAGGTCCCTATATTTTTTTCCTTTTAATTGAGTCCTTGTACCAATTTTTTTAATTGGGTTTTTACACTTTTTTCCTTTTATTTGGGTCCATGCACCATTTTTTTAATTGGGTCCCTACACAATAAAACCAATTACTATCAAAAGGGGTCTAATTGAAAAAAGAAGTTGATGCAGAGACCCAATTAAAAGAAAAAAAAGTATAGGGATCTAATTGAAAATGTATTTGGATTGTGTTTTAATTTGATACATTTTGTTGAATCGTATTAATTTTTTTATGATTGTGTTAAAATTTTAAAATATTTAAAGTTTAATATCCATGATACCTGCTGGTATCCGCCTCCTTTATGGAGGGAAATAAATGGGAATCTCTGACGAAAATAGGACAAGAACGAGGAGCGTTTTAAATTTTTAATAGACGGAGATGGGGTGATAGAGCAATCCCCACTTCATAGAGATCTATTATCATCTCTATTTTTAATGGAAACACCTTTGGTAATAAATTCACTTTTTGGCAAAAATATTAATACATTTTTAATAATTATGATTTAAATCGTATTTGCAATTATATTGCACTTATGGTGATTAGGGAAAGAAAAATGTTCCATGACCGAATTTCAAATACTAATGAGCTACTTATACTAATTAATATATGTAACGTATTTTGTAGTTATTGCACCGTATTAATGAAATTTAGGGTATTTTATATTTGAATAAAGTATCATTTTTATCTCCAACGATTGGGGTAAGTCTCAAAGTTGTCCCTAACGTTTAAATCGTCCTATTTAACTTCCTAACATTTTAAAATTAACTCAATGTTGTCCTGCCGTTAGGGATCTGTTAACAGAATTGACGGCGGGACAAAATTAAAATTATTTTAAAACGTTAAGAACTTAAATAGGACGAATATGTTGAGAAAAAAAATGATACATAAAAATAAATTTTAATTTTATCCTTCAATAATATCATTTTTTTTACAGTACATAGTTATTCAATTATTTTTTTAATTACATCTAAGTAAATTATACTTAATCATGTTACTTTTTAGAAAATTTATTTTTTTTATAATTTTACTATTAAAGATGTTTACTCATTATGAAATATTTGTAAAATAATTAGTACATAAACTTGTGAAAAAAATGATACATATACAATAAAGTAATGTGATTCTAGTAATTTTACAAACATTTCATGATGAGTAAAATTTTTAAAAGAAAAATAAAAAAAATTAAATTTATTTAGAATAAAAATAACGTAATTAAGTGTAATTTATTTAGATGTAATTAAAAAATAATTATGACCGTAAAAATTTGATATTATTGAAGGATAAAATTGAAATTTAATTCTATATATCGTTTTTGTCTCCAACATTTTTGTCCTATTTAAGTCGCTAACGTTTCAAAATCGTCTCAATTTTGTCCTGCCGTCAACTCTGTTAACAGATCCCTAATGGTAGAACAACATTGAGTCAATTTTAAAACGTTAGGGACTTAAATAGGACGATTTAAACGTTAAGGACAACTTTGGAACTTATCCCAAACATTGGGGACAAAAACCATACTTTACTCTTTATATTTTAATAATATAAGTGGTTAACAATGTTGACTGCTATTCTAGCGTACATATTGTATTATTGTTAAAAAAAACTATTAAAAATTAATAGTTTTCAATATGTTCTAAAGTAGTTGCACAAAATAGTATTGGGGTTGTAATTGCAATTAAAATTTTGGCACATTAGTAACATGAATGTTTAAATTTAAGATCTTATATACATTAATCAAGTTTCTTGTTAGCAAACCATTCTTAATTGCTATGTTGTACTGACAATAAAAAAAATTTAAATAATTATCTAATTATATATTGTTATATCAATAAAAATAATTAAATTTTAAATAAAATACTTAAAATGTCATCTAAACATGAATTTAATTGAACAATTGTATAAAGTTTTTTTATATTTTTAGTAGATTAAAATTAAATAATATCAATAAAATATGAAATTTATAATTTATTGTAAATTTATATTTTAGGTATATCATTAAATATTATACATTAATTACACAAATTTTTAGAAAAGAGTTTTTTTCTCTTTTTGTTTTTAGATCATTTTTACAATTATTGTTGTAAAATTTAATTTCAATTGAGATTTTCAAATCACTCAAATTTAAGCTTGATAATTAAATCAAGCCAAAGTATCAAAACAAAAAAAAATTGAAGCCAGCTCATTTAAGTTAGACAAACTAAACATAAAAAATGTAATATATCATAAACAAATTGAAGCTAATTTGAGTATTGTTAGCCTCAAACAAAATATAAACATTTGTCATGTTTTAAAATATGAGCTTAGTAACTTGAAACATCAATAGTCACTTGGCTCTAATTTTACAATGTCATAATTTGGAGTTGACCCTTGTCTATTATGGGTCAAATTTTTCATCCCTGGTTGGTTCTCATTTCTTATTCTTCTGTTATTAGCC
The DNA here is from genome assembly GCF_014773155.1 of Arachis stenosperma. Lineage (NCBI taxonomy): Eukaryota > Viridiplantae > Streptophyta > Magnoliopsida > Fabales > Fabaceae > Arachis > Arachis stenosperma. The sequence goes on along the minus strand of NC_080377.1, from coordinate 7,120,132 downwards.
ATCAAAACTTGGGTCTGATTAGTTTCCCTTGTTCTTGAGGTTGCCAAACTCTATTTGGAATTGTTTGAAACCAAAGATACTATAATTAAGGACTAATAAGGGTCAAACTGTATAGTTAAAAAAATATAATGCTGCAAAATATATTAATAAGGGTTAAGTATTTTTTTCGTCTCTAATATTTGTGGTGAAAATCAAAATCATCCCTAAGGTCTTTTTATTATTAAAGTAGGAGTGACAAATTCATTTCTTAATAAGTTTTAAGAAGATACCCATAGATTATTGCATATACAAGGCAAGTTCAAACTATCAATGTTGGATTAAGTTGACGAGTGAAGTAACCACTCGATTGACTCAAGTTAGTCGATGGTGTTTTTTTCCTGTTGGTTGCATGATATTTGTCATTCTTACTTTTAGATGTAAAACTTATTATTGAATCATCAGTTATGTATATCTTAAATATATAAATTAAAATAAAAATACTATTCGTATATCAAAATTATTCATGATGTATTTGTGTATTTTTAAATCATTTTCAATATATATTATATATTCTAACATATATTTTATATTAGTGACTGATTTTAATGTACATCTAACATGATTAAAATAAAAAATATTAGAAGTTATTCTATTTTTCTCTTTCTTCATTAATTAAGGATTGTTTGAAATATTAATATCTTTTGACTACTTTATCATAATAATTAAGCATTAATGACCAAAAATAATAGATACATTGTATATTTTTTATTTAATTTATTTTTAATATATATTTTGTATTTTAACATATATTTTATATAGGTGATTAATTTTGTAGCTGATATTTTGTATACATCTAATATCGCTTATGCTACATATATACCAAAATCAGCCACCAATATAAAATATTTAACACCCTACCACACAGAGCTTTACGCTATAGTCGTAAATCAAAGGTGGTGAGGCGCTATACATATACATATATATTCAAAGGATATTTTAACTAGGAGTCTTGAAAGAAAAGATAGGTAAAAATGAGAATTGCATCGCGCTCGAAAAACGATAGAGGTAGAAAGCTTGATACAAAAAACCAAAGAAACATAAATATAGATATAGAATTCCAAATGATTTATATAACAAACTCTAGTCTCGACTTGTGAAGCAAAGGCCCGCTATATATATATATATATATATATATATATATATATATATATATATATATATATATATATATATATAGCCCCAAAATAGTTAACAACTATAAACATAAATTCTGTTTTCTCCAAAAACCAACCTCTAAGAGGAATATGCAAATTCTTTTATAATACAAAAGTGGAGAATATGAACATAAACTAAGTACAAAATACAACTCCCAAAATTGATCTTCGCTTCCAAAAGAGCATCTTGCACGCTTCGCGAGGTGCATCACGTCCTGTATATGAAAAATAGAAATTTTTGAAACGGGTGAGAACCCTTCCGGTTCCAGTAGGGTTCCCAATAGGGCAAAAGTTCCAAATAGAGATGATGTAAAATCACATGAACTTTCTAGGCAATCCTAAAACTCCAACAGACAAGATCCAAGCCTAGGATTCTCTCTAAATCCCAACAGGGTAATATACTAACTCTCAGCTACATGATAAACCTCTAATCTCATCCCTTTTTTTTTACTTCATTCTCGGCATCCTTTTTTCCAACATCACAGTTGATCAGTGTTCAGTATCTAATTCAGTAGTAGCAAGCACATGTAAAGCAATACAAGTCAAGCACAATTAGGAAAATAATACAGAAAACAACTAGTCAGAATAAGCAATTAGGCAAACTAAAGACAATTAAGCAATTCCAAACAATGGCAAACAAATGCAGTATGGCATGTCTGTCCTACTGGCCATGAGCTCACATGTCGGTTAAACTGCCAGAACTCGATACATCCAGTAGCTAACCCAGACATTGTCTCTTTGTTTCACTTCCACACTCTTGGGATATAGTGCTCATCACATTCTTAGGATATAGTTCCCGCCATACTCTTGGAATATAATGTCCGCCACACTCTATACAAATAGAGAGAAAACCACGAACAAGCGGTATTTCATCACCATCCTTACTCGGGTTACAACCACCAAGTCAACCTGCAAGCGGGATAACACCATCATCCTTGCTAAACCCAATTCAATAATATGCAAGCAAGATAACACCGCCGTCCTTGCTAAACACAATTCAATATGCAACTGGAATAACACTACCGTCTTTGCCACTCCAGCCATTCAGCTATAATCATTCGTTGTTAATATCTTTTAGCAATTTCATAAGTTATTTAACTCATTAACCCCAGTCTTTCATTAATTTGTCAATTTCATTAACACGTGAGTTGGATGAAATCTCCATCCTTACCACGGGCGGGATAAAACCACCATCCCTGCATAATGGTTTACACACTGAGCAAGCAGGATTACACCAGCGCCCTTGCCAGGCAAAAAACCAAGCATAGTGGTTCATGCACTGCACAAGCGGGATTACACCATCGTCCTTGCCAGGCAAGAGACCTTCATCATATCCTAAACTAGTTTACAATTCCATCCAATTTCAAAAGATTCAACCTAATTAACATAACCCCTTTCATACAGAAATTCATCTATTTAAGTCTCTAACTCATCTTTAATAATATTAGGACCTAAGCACTAGATAGTATTCTTAAACGGCATTTAAAGAATGTTGGAAAGCTAGAGAACCTTTGAAAATAAAAAAAAAAACAATTTTTTAGCATTAGGGCAAAAACCAATAATATTCCAATGCTAGATCACCCCTAAATAAACAAAACCATAAAAATCTCAATCTAACAAAGCCACAACTCAAATTTTTCAAAGAACAGAAAACTGGAGTTTGAGATTCGAGTTGCTTACCGCTTTGTTAAGATAAAAATGAATAGATCGATAAGAGCTTCGCGTGGCCGTAAATGGCTTGACAATTAGAGCACCATAACTCAAGTTATGGCTCCTGGAAGATGGTGATGAGTAGTAACATTACCCTCTTCTCCTCTCTTCTCCATCATCGTCTCTCTCTCACTCTCTATGTATAAAATGAGCTGAAATGCTCATTAACTAGCTTTAGTATACTCACACTCATCCAAGGCCTTAAAACTAGTTAGGAGACCTTAAATAGGGGTTACAGAGGTGAAAAAACATATGGGATAGGCAAAACAGTTAAAAATCACACTTTCTACAAAATAGGACAGTCATGCAATGTAGGCCTCGTGTGTACGCACAAGTTCCCTTTTCGCGTATGCGTGGAGCGTGCATGAAAAATGTTCAGTTCTAGAAATGAATGTGGTGCGTACATAGAATTCTGTTTTTGTGCGCACGCATGAAACCTGCACGAAATCATTTCACTTTTGTAATGCCCCTCATGCGTACGCATGAGTCATGCGTATGCAGGACCCCCAGTTTTCTGCAGAATTCAGTTTTTTAACCAAACTTCAAACGAGCATAAATTTTTTGTTAGAAATCATTTTTCATCCGTTCTTCAAACGTCATAAACTCCACATATCCACTTTTTATTTTAGACAAGTTTCACATGATTTGAGGGTCTGAAAAACAAGTTATGGCCCGTTGAAGTTGGTTGAAATTCTAGTTTTACCAATTTTGAACCATCACTTAATTTCACCAAAATCTCAATCCAATTCAAATCAAACCATGCTAAAATCATCCCTAAACAATCTAAACATACATCTATCCATTTCTCTACCCTTCTAACCACTCAATGCTTAATAAGTCAATTTCCAACCCATCAATCAATCCACAATTTTTTTCATGTACTAATCAATTCATCATTATTCAAATCAACAAGTCACACACACTTACCTCATGGGGGACTCCTCACCCCATCACGGCTTCTAGCCCAAATTTCCCCAGTCACTAATGGTATCATTATACATCAATTTTCATTCAACATACAACATAATCATCATGTCTCATATCCAAGCTCACAATATTTAAATTCATAATTCACAACAACAACTATCAATCGATATTCAACCAACTAATCACAAACACAAGCAATTCCATTCAATCCTATTCTAGAATAATTAACCTAGACATTCACATAACTTTATATAATACTTACCCGAAACTCAAACCCGTACCTTTTGATGGTGGTTTTCCTAACACTTTGATTTCCTTCCCAATGACACCCAAGCTCGGCCAAAACCTCTTCCAATCAAGAGCTCCGCAGTCAATCCAAGCCTCCAACTTGCACCAAATCAATCAAGCAAGTCCAAGCTACTCCATACAATCTGATTACATTAATTATTCAACATTCACAGTATGATTTTCACTCAAAATTGGAGCCAATGGAGGGATTGAGTTTTCTTACCTTATACCATAGAATCTTGGGTTAAAACGTAGATAGAAATTATGCTTGAACTTCCCCTAAAGCATCAAAATCACAATATTTCTACACCTCAAATTCCAAACTCAAAAAATAGAGTTTAACAGAGAAATGGGCAACAAAAATTGGGACTACTCACCCCACAAATGTTATAGAATTGAAGAGGACAACGAGAGCTTCGCGTAGCAACAAACGAGTCGTCAATCGGAGCTCCGAATCAAAAGTTATGAGAATTGAAATTGAAAGTAAATAGTGACCAAGGTTTCTCCTCTCTTCTCTTCTCTCTTAGGGCTGAGTGTTTGTTTTCATGAATGAGGAAGGAGTGAGCTGAAATGTTTGTGATGGAAGGTGTTACTGAGTGGGCCTTGGGTCTGTAAGGTCTCACATCGGTTGGGGAGGGGAACGAAGCATGTCTTATAAGGGTGTGGATATCTCTCCCTAGCATGACGCATTTTGATGAGTGAGTGTGGGGGGCTTCGGCCATCATCCCTATCGTCAAAGGCAAAACCGTGAGGCCTTGTGTGCCAAGGCAAACAATATCATGTTAGCGGGTGGTCTGGGCTGTTACAAATGGTATCAGAGCCAGAACCTGGATCGATGTGCCAGCGAGGGCGCTGGACTCCCTTAGGGGGGTGGATTGTAAGGTCTCACATCGGTTGGGGAGGGGAACGAAGCATGCCTTATAAGGGTGTGGATACTTCTCCTTAGCATGACGCGTTTTGACGAGTGAGTGTGGGGGGCTTCGGCCATCATCCCTATCGTCAAAGGCAAAACCGTGAGGCCTTGTGTGCCAAAGCAGACAATATCGTGTTAGCGGGTGGTCTGAGCTGTTACAGGGTCCAAGTGTGGCCCAAGTCCATTTCTCATCCCTTTGGTCTAACTTTGAGCAAAATTCTTTAAGATAAACACTTTAATTCGCGTCCTAATTATTTTTAGGTTAAATTACAGTTAGTCCCTACACTTTCAGTGAAATTGTAAATTGGTCCCTATACTTTAAAAGTTTGTAATTGGGTCCCTAAAGAGAATTAAAATTTACAATTTAGTCCCTGCCGGTCAAAAAGTATTGATTTAACAGAATATTCTCAGAATATACTAAGAATATTCTGTTAAAATGGAGAATATACTAAGAATATTCTGTTAAATCAAACACTTTTTGAACGATGGGGATTAAATTGTAAATTTTAATTCTCTTTAAGAACTCAATTACAAACTTTTAAAGTGTAGGGACCAATTTGCAATTTCACTGAAAGTGTAGGGACCAACTATATAATTTAACCTTATTTTTGCTTTTAGTTTAATCGAGTTATACAAAATACACGTCGGTTGGAATATAAATACATGTTGGGCCACCATGGGGAGCTTTCGACCATCGGAGAGACTTTAGAGAGAAACCAAGTAAGACAACATAAGATGAGAAAACACCACATCCAACTCAAAACCTTAAGGTGTCAAGTTAATGAGTGACTCATCTTAAAAACTCTTCACTCTTGTATTTTTTTATGTGGGACTAACTTCATGCACTTCTCACACTTGCAACATTAACAATCTTCCTCTCAAGTGTACGTCGTCCAGATCACCCTTGCCAGAAAGACTTTTGATGCTTTACTTTGAATTCTCCTTAAACCACCGACAAATTAACAATCAGCTCTGATACCACTTGTTGGGCTATCAAGGGGAGCTTTTGACCACTAGGAAAACTTCATGGAAGGACCAAATGAGAGAACATAAGATGAGAAGACTAACTTCATGCACTTCTCACACTTGCAACATTAACAATCTTCCCTCAAGTGTACGTCGTCCAGATCACCCTTGCCAGAAAGACTTGATGCTTTACTTTGAATTCTCCTTAAACCACCGACAAATTAACAATCAGCTCTGATACCACTTGTTGGGCTATCAAGGGGAGCTTTTGACCACTAGGAAAACTTCATGGAAGGACCAAATGAGAGAACATAAGATGAGAATACATCACATCCAACTCAAAAACTTAAGGTGTCATGTTAATGGGTCTCTCATCTTGTAAACTCCTCACTCTTTCTTGTTTTCTTTGATGTGCGACTAACTTCATGCACTCTTCACACTTGCAACATTAACAATACATATTGAAAATAAATTAAATCACATATGTAGGGTTAAGTACTTTTTTTGTCCCTAAGGTCTGAGGCCAAAATCAAAATTGTCCCCGACCTTTTTTTGTTATTAAAATCATCCTCAACGTTACAAAATGTTATAAAATCGTCTTTTTCTACTTTAATTTTATTTTTTTACCAAATTACCCTTAATAATTAATATAAATAATAAAAAATAAAAACAAAACCCTCCCCCCACCTGCACTCCCACTCTGTAATAGCCTAGACCACCCACTAGCACGATATTGTCCGCTTTGGTACACAAAGCCTCACGGTTTTGCCTTTGACGATAGGGATGATAGCCGAAGCCCTATACACTCACTTGTCAAAACGCGTCATGCCCCACCCGCTAACCGATGTGGGACCTTACAATCCACCCTCCTTAAGGGAGCCTAGAATACAGGCTCCGACTCTGATACCATCTGTAACAGCACAGACCATTCGCTAGTACGATATTGTCCACTTTGGCACACAATGCCTCACAGTTTTACCTTTGACGACAGGGATGATAGCCGAAGCCCCCTACACTCACTCGTCAAAACGCGTCATGCTAGGAAGAGGTATCCACACCCTTATAAGGCATGCTTCGTTTTCCTCCCCCAACCGATGTAGAACCTTACACACTCCCGTATCACATTTTGCCTCTAAAGCTTTTAGTTTTCCTTTCAAAATTACCACAGAGTTCTTTCTTAATTCTGGATTTCTGTGCTAAAATTCGATTTGAGATCGACTACACATAGTAAAAAATGAAAAAAAAAACTTCAGCAAGAAATAAAAGAATCTAATTTTTTATGCATGTATGCCTTGATATTTTTTTTAGAAATAGTAGGGTTGTTTGCTTTTTGTTTTATTTTTTTAAAATATTTTATGTTTGAAGGATTTTCTGAGCAAATAGTGAAAAATATTGAAGAATCAAATAATTTTTAATTTTCAAATTTTGTAAGAAAAACTCAAAATAATAATAATAATGGTTTCTTTTATTTTTAAAATTATTTTAAAAAATTAAATTATAAATTAATCTAAAAAGTACCCAAAAAAATCTAAATAACTATATATTTGCAATTAGCATATACTTTTTTAGTCTCTCATCAACATTCTCTTCTTGTTGAACAATAAGAATTGGATTCACACCAACATCACTTGTGTTGTGAGTTGAATTCACATCACTAGAATTAAAAATTTGGAGATTTGGGTTATTAGGTGCCCACTATTGCTGCTTGAACCTACAAAGCCAAGGCCTTTATTCCAATAAGGATGCCGTGGTTGTGGAAATGACTCAACTATCCTTGGTCTCATAGGCTATGATGATGGATTTTCAAGCGGCATGCATACTTCATCAATCTTTCTCTTAGAGGTCTTTTCCATTTTAACCTATAAAGAACAAAAGAGGATTTTATAGCTTAAATTTATTGAAGTAACACAAAATTTTATAAGAGAAAAGAAATAAAAGCTAACTATCTATTGAGGTATTATATGTACTACTAATTGATAATGCTATCACTGTCTATGTAGCTATATACATAGCAGCGACAAATGCGTTCAATGGAAGTAATAGTATTAAATTTATTTGAGTAACGCAAAATTCTATAAGAGAAAAGAAATAAAAGCTAACCATCTATTGAGGGATTAAGCATACTATTGATTGATAATGCTATCACTGTCTATACAGCTATATGTATAGCGGCAACAAAAACGTTTTATAGAAGTAATAGTATTAAATTTACATAAGTAACATAAAATTCTATAAGGGAATAGAAATGAATGCTAACTATCTATTGAGGTATTACGCGTACTACTAGTTGACAATGCCCATTAAGAAGATACCCATGGATTATTGTATACATACACAAGGTAAGTTCAAACTATCAACGTTGGACTAAATTGACGAGTGAAGTAACCACTCGATCGATTCAAGTTAGTCGATCGTGTTTTTTTTTCATTGGTTGCATGATATTTGTCATTCTTACTTTTAGATGTAAAATTTATTATTGAATCATCAATTATGTATATTTTAAATATATAAATTAAAAATAAAAATACTATTTGTATATTAAAATCAGTCATTATATATTTATATATATTTTTAACTCATTTTCAATATATATATTCTAACATATATTTTATATTAGTGACTGATTTTAGTTATATCTAACATGGCTAAATAATTATTAGAAGTTATTCTATTTTTCTCTTTCTTCATTAATTAAGGATTGTTTGTAATATTAATATCTTTTGACTACTCTATCATAATAATTAAGCATTAATGAGCAAAATTAATAGATACAGTGTATATTTATTATTTAATTTATTTTTAATATATTTTATATTTTAATAAATATTTTATATAGATGATTAATTTAGTAGCTGATTTTTTGTGTACATCTAATATCGATTATGCTACGTGTACACCAAAATCAGCCACCAATATAAAATACACGCAAATACATGTTGGGCTACTATGGGGAGCTTTCGACAATCGGATAGACTTCGGAGAGGAACCAAAAGAGAGAACATAAGATAAAAAGACACCACATCCAACTCAAAATTTTTAAGTGTCAAGTTAATGTGTCTCATCTTATAAACTCTTCACTTTTTCTTGTTTTTTTTTATGTGTGACTAACTTCATGTACTCTCCATACTTGTAATCCTCAAGTGTGAGCCTCCACATCAAGCATCAACTCCCCTTCTTTCTAACTCCTTCACTACATTTAGTATTCGTCCATCACACCGCTGAACACACTGCCTGGATTACCCTTGCCAAAAAGACTTTCGATGCATCACTTTGAATGCTCTTTAAACCACCAGACCATTTAACCATAAGCCCTGATACCACTTGTTGGGCTACCAATGGAAGTTTTCAACCACTAGGGAGACTTCAAGAAAGAACCAAGTGAGAGAACATAAAATAAAAAGACACCACATTTAACTCAAATACTTAAGGTGTCAAGTTATTGGGTCTCTTATCTCATAAACTCCCACTCTTCCTTATTTTTTTTCTTATGTGCGACTAACTTCATGCACTTCACACACTTACAATATTAACAATACACATTGAAAATAAATTAAACCACATGTATTTATATACAAATACATTGATGACTGATTTCAGTGATTATTTTAGTGTACGAATAATATTTTTTATTATTTATATAGTGAAAATGGTAAGAATTTGGTTTACAATTTTTTTAAAGTATCTTTCATCATATAAAATTTATAATTAATATATATAATATTTAATTAATAAACAAAAGACCAAATAATATTTAAATCCAACCAAACAAGAGAAAGTAACATATGCGTTTGAAGTTCAATATTTCTAACCTTGATTTCAGTTTGAGCAAAGAAAATGTGGCAGGTGAAAAGGATTAAATATTTCTAACCATGGGGAGCTCTCAACCACTGGGGAGATTTTGAAGAGGAATCAAGCAAGAAAACATAAGATAAGATGACACCACATCCAACTCAAAACTTTAAGGTAGTAAGTTAATGAATCTCTCATTTTATAAACTTCTCACTCTTCCTTGCTTTCAATCTCCCCCTCAAGTGTGAGCCTCCACATCAAGCATCAACTCCCCCTTTTTCTAGTTCCTCCACCACGAGTATTCGTCCATCACACCGTGGGACATGCCGCCCGGACCACCTTTGCCGGAAAGACTTTCGATACTTCACCTTGAATACTCTTTAAACCAGACCGATTAACTATCGGCTCTGATACCACTTGTTGGGACACCGTGGGGAGCTCTCAACCACCGGAGAGATTTCAGAGAGGAATCAAGCGAGAGAACATAAGATGAGATGACACCACATCCAACTCAAAACCTTAAGGTAGTAAGTTAATGGATTTCTCATCTTATAAACTTCTCACTATTCCTTGCTTTCTTTGATGTGGGACTAACTTTATACACTACACACACTTGCAATATTGACAATTTCTACTCTATTCTTCTCCCCCTCCACTGAAAATTCAATTTTTTAATTAATAATGCCAAAAAAGGAATAGATAAATAGAATTGTAATGCATTTTGTATTTTGTATTTATTGCACCGTATTAGTGAATTTAGGTTATTCTAAATTTGAAGGTTAAGTACTTTTTCGTCCCTAACATCTTGGGTGAAAACCAAAATCGTTTCCGACCTTTTTTACTTATTAAAATCATCCTCAATGTTACTGAACATTTTAAAATCATCATTTTTCAAATTTTTGGACTAAATTACCCTTTATCATCATCTCTCCCCTTTACTCTCCTCTGTTTACCTCCTCGGCTCCTCCCTCCTCCCTCTTCCCTGTTCCACTCTCTCCACCCAAATCTTCTTCAACAACAACTATATTTTTTTTTAATTTCAAAAAATTAAATGAAGCTAACTCAACATCAACAATAATATATTCATATTCCACCCAAATCTTCAACAGCAACACCTATTTTAGATTCAAAAATCCATCAATAACAATAATACCAATTCAAATTTAAGATAGAAAATTCAAGAGAAAAGAACGCAGAAAAGAGAGAAGAGATAAGAGGAAAACTCATAGAAGAGGGGTAGTGTTGTTGTCGTCCGTCGCCATCGCGGTTGAGGGAAAGAGGAGGAACGATGGTGCGGGAAGCTACTGCTGCTGGAGCTGTCGCAGCTGTGGCTGAGGATAGGAACGACGGTGATGGAGAACAACGTGATGGCGGTGGCCAGAGCTGAAATGAGGCCGTTGAAGTCGATGCCGACATGGTTGTCGTTGAGGGCTAAGGAGAGGCCGGGATCGCCGAAAAAGTGGTCGTCGTGGGAGATGAGGAAGGTGAGGCCAATGTCAATGGAGGAAGGGTTGAGGTTGGTGATGGAGAGGAAGAAGAAGGTGGAAAAGGAGGTAGGGGCGGAGATGGTACAGTGGCGAAAAGAGAGAGAAGAAGAATTGGGGTTGTGGTTGAGAGGGGGGTTCTAAAGAAAGGGGTAGGAGGAAGGGTAGGAAGAAGGGAGGATGGGAGGGAAGAAAGGGAAGAGATACGGAGACGGGGATGGAGGTGGGGGTGGGGGGTTTGAGGGGGAGGTGGTTTGTTTTTGTTTTTTAATATTATATTTATTAATTTTAAGGGTAATTTGGTCAAAAAAATAAAATTGAAATAGAAAATGATGATTTTATAATGTTTTGTAACATTGAGGATGATTTTAATAAGAAAAAAAGGTCAGGGACGATTTTAATTTTCACCCAAGATGTTAAGGACGAAAAAAGTAATTAACCCAAATTTTAATAATTTAAGTGGTTAACAATGTTAATTGCTATTCTAGTGTAGACATTGTATTATTGTTGAAAAAAACTATTCAAAATTAATAGTTTTCAATATGTTCTGAAGTTGTTGCACAAAAGAGTATTGTGGTTGTAATTGCAATTAAAATTTTGGCACATTAGTAACATGAATATTTAAATTTAAGATCTTATATACATTAATCAAGTCTCTTGTCAGCAAACAATTCTTAATGACTATGTTGTACTAATAATATAAAAATATTTTAAACAATCATCTAACTATGCATTGTTATATCAACAAAACTAATTTGTTTTTAAATAAAATACTTAAAATATCATCTAAGCATATGAATTTAATTGAATGATAGTATAAAATTTTTTATATTTTTATTAGATTAAAATTAAATAATGCCAATAAAATATGAAATTAATAATTATTATAAATTTATATTTTAGGTATATTATTAAACATTATACGTTAACTACACTGGATTTTTAGAAACAAGTTTTTTTCTCTTTCTGTTTTTAGATTATTTTTACAATTATTATTCTAAAATTTAATTCCAATTGAGATTTTCAAATCACTCAAATTTAAGTTAGATAATTAAATCAAGCCAAAGTATCAAAATAAAAAAATTAAGGCCAGCCTATTTAAGTTTGACAAACTAAACATAAAAAAGATGTAATATATCATAAACAAATTGAAGTTAATTTGAGTTTTTGTTTGCCTCAAACAAAATATAAAAGTTTGTCATGTTACAAAACGTGAGCTGAGTAACTTGAAATATCAATAATCACTTGGTTCTGAGTTCACAATGTCATAATTTAGAGTTCATCCTTGCCTATTGTTAGTCAAATTTTTCATCCCTGCTTGGTTCTCATTTCTTACTCCTTTGTTATTAGCCATCAAAACATAGATCTGATTCTCTGATTGTAGGCCTATATTAGTTTCTCTTGTTATTGAGGTTCCCACTACTCCATTTGAAACTGTTTGAAACCAAAGATACTAAAGTTATTAAGGACTAGTAAAGGTAAAATCATACAGCTAAAAAATATAATGCTACAAAATATATTAAGAAAGGATTAGTATCTTTTTTGTTTCTAAGATTTGGGGTAAAAATCAAAATCATTCCTAAGGTTTTTTTATTATTAAAATAGGAGTGAAAATTTTATTTCTTAATAATTATTAAGAAGATATCAATAGATTATTGCATAAACAACACGAGTTCAAACTACCAACATTGGATTAAGTTGACGAGTGAAGTAAGTAACCACTTAATCGACTCAAGTTAGTAGATGTTTTTTTTTTTGGTTGCATGATATTTGACATTCTTATATTTAGATGTAAAACTTGTTATTGAATCATCAATTATGTACATCTTAAATATATAAATTAAGATAAAATACTATTTGTATATCAAAATTAACCATTATGTATTTGTATATTTTTAACTCATTTTTAATATGTGCTATATATTCTAATAATTTCGCTAGGTAGACAACAGAAGTGTGACAACACTGAACAACAGATCTATTAGGGTCCATCCCAAGACCACTAAACATGAAAAAAATTATCCCAATTAAACTTTCACCTTTCACCTTCTCCTTTACCCTCTTTTCACTTTTACCATTCACCAACCCTTAACCCTATTTTCATCATATCCATCTTGCACCACACATTGCTGTCACGTTGTTGCCATCACTGGCAAGGAGGTGTCTTAGTGCCGTTGCATTCACCCAGGTTGTCTCCGCTTCTGTGCCGCCCTACCTCGCTCCACACTGGAACCCTAGAAGCCACGCCGCGTCGTCCATCAACAGCATCGTCATTGCCGCACCAGTCGCACAGTGGAATCCACCATTCACGCGACATCGCTGCCACCGAAGAACCCCACTCAAACGTAGTTGCTACCTCACCAAACTAGGGTGGTTGTGAAGTTTCTGTTGTTTTAGAACATTTCGTACGCGCAGTCTCTACCTTTTCGAACCGGATTCACCACGCCTCTGTTGCGCCGTGCCTACCGAATACTTCCGCTGTTGCTGCCCGTCATCGTATCACCGTTCCAAAAGCTGGTAAGTGTAACTGTTCCCGAAGCTATTATTTGTTATATTTAATTGATGTATGTTTACTCGAAGCCATGAATTATGTTTGAACGTAGAATCCACACTGAAATAGTTGGTTTTTTTGTTGCTGCAAAATACATTGTATCATTTTTTTATCCTAGATGGTTCTTTACTGATTTAATGGACGAAATAGTTAGATTTATTTATAATTTTTGTCATTATGGGATGTATCTTTTTAGGTAAATTAGATGTTACTTTATTTTTAGATAGATATTTCTTTGATTTTAGGTGGATGTTTCTTTTTTTAAATAGATGTTTCTTTGATTAGATGCGGGATGTTCCTTTTTTGGATAGATGTTTCTTTGAGGATGATGGGTGTGCGGTGCGGTGGAGGACGACGATACGAGAGAGGAAAAGGCAACACCGGCATTGAGAAGGGAAGAAGAAGAAGAAGATTAGGATGGAGGCACAAAAAAAAGTTATTTTATTTTTCTCTTTCTTCATTAATTAACGGTTGTTTGTAATATTAATATCTTTTGACTACACTATCTTAATATTTAAGCATTAATGAGAGAAAATAATAGATACATTATATATTATTTAATTTGTTTTTCGTATATATTTTTTGTATTTTAATATAAGGTTTATATAGGTGATTGATTTAGTAGTTAATTTTTTGTGTACATCTAAGATAATTATTATTTATTATATATTACTTATATAATGAAAATTGATAAGAATTTGGTTTACAATTTTTTTTAAATATCTTTCATCGTATATAATTTATAATTAATATATAATATTTAATTAATAAACAAAGAAATAATAATATTTAAATCCAACTAAACAAAGAGAAAGTAGCATATGCATTTGAAGTTCAATATTTCTAACCTTAATTTGAGTTTGAGCAAAGAAAATGTCGCAGGTCAAAAGAATTCAGTTTGCTTTGTACATATGCTGAACATTAGTGCCAATATTGCTCATAAAATTTTTTTTCCCGTTACTTGTTCTGTTTGAAGCTCGGTTAACTTCATCATTTCTACTCTATTCTTCTTCACATCTGTAACACTTTTATTGTCAGAAGTCACGCTTCCGGCTGCGCTACTCTGGTAACAAGAAGTATTACGATTACTTTACATACTAAATACTAAAAATAGGAGCCTGTGACTCGACATTGTATCGCTGAATTCTTTTAAAACTGGAAATAAATAAATACTTTATCTTAAGAAAAATACAAGCAGGCATAGATTCATATACAAGACTCCTTACATAATAACTCATAATATAATATACATATAAAACACACAATTTCTATCCCTCTTACAAACTTGTAATAAGACGGTAGAAGAAAATAATCTAATTAATAAAACATATAAACCAAACACAATATAACTCTTCTTAATGCTTCTTCATCCAGTTCCTGAAAAGGTAAAGCTGTAGGGGGGTGAGAACCTAACCACACGGTCTCACCACGGAGTTTCAAAGTTGTCATAAGAAGATACTCAATAAGAAAATTATTTTCAAGCTTAGTGATTATCATTGCCTTGTGAATCTTTTAAAAGCTAATAGGAAATCGTTCAAAACCTTTTCAAAGAAATCAATGTTTAATCTTTCAGAAATCCGAAACCTTTATTTTCTTATAAGAAAATCTCAATCAGAAATTAACCAAGCAATCAAACAACACAATCATTAGTTCAGCATCAAAGTTCATTCTCAAATGTGGTATGCCAGGACAAACACAGGCAAGACAGACAAGGAAAGCACAAGTAGGTAGCAGTTACAGCAAATAGTTCAAGTAGCAGTTAAGAACAGTTTAGCAATTAGACAAACTAAAACAAGTTCAAACCCAAGCAAAGCACACAAATGCATATGATGCATGCCTGTCCTATGGCTGATGAGGCTCATCTGTCGGTTATCCAGTCAACCCGACAAGTCTGAATTGTCCTTAGACTGTCCCCCGACGTGCATCCCCAAGAGTCTATGCATAGCTTTTTCTCAAATAATCAATATTGCTCATTTGGGGTAACATTCCCGGGAATTTATATAGTGCCCGGTCACACTTACGTCATATGGTCAACAGAGTATCGAGTTTTTCAACCTAGTACAGGTGGTGGCAAGTCATGGTACTCTATCCAGGGAAACTCGTATCTCAGATAATTCAAATTCATAAGCCTTGTGAATAATTCAAAATTCATATCTCAATATTCTCAATATTCTCAACATCATAATCATTCACCAATCCAAATCTCATTTCCAAATTCATTTCGAAAACTATATTTCAAAGAAAATCCTCATCATCCTTCTTTCCATTCCATCCATTAATAAATCCCAATCCAAAACATAATCCTTTCTCTGATAAATAAATAAATCTTAAAACATATAATATTTAAAAAAAATCTTTCTAATAAGTTACTTTAAATAAAACTTCTAATTTTTATAAAATTTCGACAGCATCTCCTCTAAAACTCGAACACTACCACCTTTTCGGGTCCCATGCAAACTTTTCTCAACCATTTCCAGATCTCAATCATTTCCAAAATTCAATCAGTCCCAATATCAAATAATTTTCAAAGCGAAACAATGCCAATAATAAATCTCTTTTTAAAATCAAACCAGCTCATATACTAAATCATTTATAAAGTCAGACTAACTTAAAATTAAACTGCTTCCAAAATTAATTCAGTTTCATATTTCAAATCATTTTTAGAGCCGATTCATTTATACTATCAAAAATGGATTCAAAACCAAGAAAGCCACTTTTCATAATAATCAACTAAATAACCTTTCAAACTAACTTCTTTTCAGCAATCACAAACTACTCAAACAATCGAACAATCAGTCATTCAGTCCAGCAAACAACCACATTTATACGACAATCATAATCACAGACATATGTTTCTCACATTAATATATATTTATAACAACTTTGTAATGTAAAATAGATTTTAAGAAAAATCCCTTCCTCGAATAGTTGAAACCCAAGCCCAACGTGTCAATTAAATTCCTTTCCCTCAATCCGAAAACAACAACGTCAACTCCAACTAGATTTCGCAGCTGCAATAGCAATAAAGGCACCAGCCAACAATAGTAGCTCCACCCTAAAATATTATCATCGCGTAAAATTCAACAATCTATAATAGAACAGCAACTGAAAGAGTTTGGAACAAGGAACGACTTACTGGGCTTATGAATAATCGAGAAAACGGAGCAACAGCAGTTCCGGTGACGACGCAGCACCTTGATGTTGTATGCAACAACCATATAACTCAGCAATCAAGACCCATATCTTGATCCTATGACACCAAGACCTTAGATCCTCAAATAACTTAAAACAGAAATACTAATTCATAGGTTTCGGAACGCACCGGTTACCCAAACAAGGACGAACGGCTGAACTGAAATAATGGTAACTCCGATGGTGGTTCCGGTGCTCACTGCCACGTTCCTAGTGACCCAAATGGCGGCAACGACGATGCAACAGTTCAAAACAACAAGCAGCGGCGGTGGATAACTGAAATAAACACGCAGTGACGATAAAGGTTTCCGGAATCCAAAAGAATAAAAGCCAAAACTAAAAACCCTTATCGGTAGTGCACACTCCAGTGGCGGCAGCGGGGTTTCGAGCTGCAGAAACGGCGGTGGCTGGCACGGGTCTCTCCTTTTTCTCTTCTGCCCCCGTGCTTTCCCTTTCTCTCACTCTGTGCGACCCGACGGCTTCCCCCTCGACGACACGGCGGCGGCAAATCAACAGTGATTAAGGCACGACAGTGGCGGCTCAACCCTTCTCCGTGATGGTCCTGCCTTACAACAGCAGCAACGGATGCAAACTCCCTTTCTCTTCCCGATCTCCCCCTTCGTGGCAACCTAGCGACGGCGACCATGGAGGCTGGAAGACAAAGCGACTCGGCGATGACGGTGCTGGCGCGGACCAACTCAGAGACGACGATGCTGGTGCGGACCCTCGACGGCAGCGACTTGGCAGCAAGCTGACGCGGCCTTCCCCCTCTCTTCTGTTCTTGCTCATGTCCTCCTCTCTCTTCGGCGCCACTCTATCTCGGCCTCCCTCCTGCGGCGAGACGATGGCGTGGCCTAGCAGCTCCGGCGCCCTTCCACTGGCGCTCTCTTACCATCGGGTTTCTCCTCCATGTATGTGAATGTATTTGCTTTGTGTGTGAATGGTTTCCTGGAAGGCAGAAAGAGTGATGAGGGAAGGGTTGGAGGCGGCGCAGGGTGAAGAGGAAAGAGAGGTGGTGAGGATAGAATTAGGGTTAAGGGCGGTTTAGTTATTTTACTAAAATTAGGGGTAGTAGAGTAATTGAAAACCAATTTTAATTCAATAGAATTATTTTAAAAAAATATTATTTAATTATAAATTTACAAATCAATTTCAATGAAATATTCTAATTCTTTGAATTAAGTCACATAAATATTCTTATCATTCCGTAACTACTAATTTTGTAATTTAAATATAAAAAATAATTTAATAATTACAAAATTAGGTAAAATTCTAATTAATTATCAAAAACTGATTTAATTTCTGATTTAATTAGCTTTAATAAAATAATTTCTGAAGATACAATTTTTAATGAATTAAATGAATAAAAATTAATTCATAATAAGATTTATTCGAAAATTCTGGGTCTTACATCCTCCACTGAAAATCCAATTTTTTAATTAATAATGCAAAAAAAAAAACAAAACAAAAGGAATAGATAGAATTGTGGATATACAAATTTATGGAGCCTAATAGATACAATATATTTTTTGTTAAGAGTCTTGTAGTTCTTTCGAAATAATTGTCAGAAGTCATTTAGAGTTTCTCTCTATTTTTTAAAGAACTCTTTTAAAAGGGTAATCCGTAATCCATATAAGCGGAATGTTATTATATATATAATTTATAATTGTTTTTTTATATAATCCATTTATTTCAAATATTAGGTTCTTATTTAACTAAAATAAGAAATCTAGAATCATTACATTCTTGTAGTGTATTCCCTCTTTCACTCATAGTTATTTGTAGTTTTAGTTTATTCTACTCCAACAACAATGAAGGATGTTTATTTTTGAGGGCATCAATGTATTGAATAAGATTAGTTATCTCATCCTGCAAATCAAAATTTCAAAATCCAAAATTGTCATAAAACAGGAAAAATATACATCTAAATCACTTTTATTTAAGAGAAAAATATTGTTTAAAAAACAGAACAAAAATTACTTATAACAATTTGTTAAAAAAATTACCAAAAGAATATATATATATATATATTAACAACAATAATAACTCACGTTTTATCGCTAAAAGTTTTTAGTTTTTCTTCCAAAATTATCACATAGAGTTTTTTTTTTATTTTGGTTTTATGTGCTAAAACTCGATATGAAATCGATCTACACATAGTAAAAAATGAAAAAAAAATCAAGCAAGAAATAAAAGAATCTAAATTTTTACGGATGTTTGGCTTGATATTTTTTTTGGAAATTTTAGGGTTGTTTGTTTTTTGTTTTTATTTTAAAGGATTTTATGAGAAATAAGTAAAAATATTGAAGAATTAAATTGTTTTTTAATATTTCAAATTTTTAAAAAAAATGAAAATAATAATCTTAATAAAGCTTTCTTTTATTTTTAAAATTATTTTAAAAAATTAAATTATAAATTGATCTAAAAGGTACACACACAAAAAATCTAAATAACTATATATTTGCAATTAGCATATACTTTTCGAGATTTTCAGAAGCATTTTCTTTTTGTTGAACAACAATAATTGAATTCACACCAACATCACTTGTGTTGTGACTTATGAGTTGAATTCACAACATCATTAGAATTGAAAAACTGAAGCATACTTGTCAGAATCGAACTGATCAAATTATAAATTTATTAATTATATACATTAACTACATGAATTATTAATAATTTTTTTCTCTTTTTGTTTTTAGATGGTCTCTATAATTATTATTCTAAAATTTAATTCCAATTGAAACTTTATCTTTAGTAGAAATTTACTATAATTTTTTCATATAAATTTAATAATTAAAAATTGTTTGACAATTTGACTTAATTGATTAAATTATTGTCTAATAAATGATGTATAAAATGAATTGTAATCTTTTAGCTAAGTTTCTTTAGTTGCAGTGGAGAGCTATATTAGAAGAAAGGGAGCAATAGTCCTCCAAAATTAATAATTTATATGTATAAGTCTTTAATTTTTTAGTTTGATTTTTTTTAATTTTTAATTTTTTTTCTTTTAAATTTATATTTTTCATGTTGACTTTCTCAAAAAAAATTTCTAATTTCGCCCGGCTAATCGGTCCTCATTTAATTTGATCTTGGTGGATAGCTCCTAGTGATGTAAGCCGTCTATCATTCCATTCATTTTACCGGAAAAAACTGCAATGGCCATCAATTTGACTTGGCTTTTTGTGAACATTCTCGGGTCTAATGAGATATAGTTTTCATTATCTCCATATAAAGATAAATACATCTTTATTATTTTACGGAGAGTATATTTTGTTCACTATGATATGTAAATCTTAAGGTATGTTTGGTTTAGAAGAAAAACATAAATAAATTTTAGAGTATTTATCCAAATTTCTAAAAAAAATTTAAAGTGGATATTTTAGTCTCCAACTAAAATTAATTACTCCGTTAGTTTTTAACATTTTTTAGCGTCAGACAAATTAATCCTTCTTTTAGATTAGTCTGTTAAAGTCTAACAGCAAAGTCCAATGTATCACGTTAAGTTGATGACACAGATGGTAAGTGACACGTGAAAAAGCAGACAAAGTGGTCCCTGAGTTGGATTGTATAAAAAAGACAATAAAAAACTGCAGATAGCTATGAAACAACATGTGAAATCAAATTCTTCTTCGTCTTGCCAAAATCCTAAATTATCGAAGGCTATAGTTGTTAACAATGACAACCGAAAAATTGTGGAAGTTCATATTGGCGACGAGTTAAAGCTAGTGGTGACGGCAGTGTTAGCAGTGGTTCTGCCCGTGGCAGTAGGTTTAGAGTTGCCAGAGGAAAAACTCCAAGATGCTATTGTGGAGCCTATGCTATAGTTGTAGAGATCAGAACGGAAAAAAATCCGAAAAGACCTTTCTTTGGCTGTCCTTTTTACAGGGTAATGTATCGATTATTTTAAACTTTATTTGTATGCAAAACATGATTTCTGATAATGTTGTACCCTAAACTATTCTATTTGTATGGGTAGGAGAAAACTCCCTACTGTGATTTCTTTTTGTAGTTTGACAGGGTATTTCAATGTGATGGTCATGGTGGAGAGGATGATGATGCTCTGGCGGAGAAGGTGAAGAAGCTAAAAGAATTGCTTGATGCATTTGAGAAGAAGAACAAGAATGCCGTTGAGAATAGACGATGGTTCGGGTGCTGCAGTCCTGTGTTCTTTTTCATTCTAGGATTTGTGGTCTGATCTGTCTTCTTGTAGGTAGGATTTAGGTAGCTTGAGGAAGATTTTATCTTATGTTATGTAGTTGAACAAGTAATTATAGTGTTAGCTTTTGGTTTATGCAACACTAATCTGTAAGTGTTAGAACAAGCAATGAACGATGAGTAGGTGAATGATGAGTATTTACTAGATAGACAAAAGTTATATTAGAAATGAAATAAAATCAGACATACTTAAATACAAGTACCATACTTTCATTCCACATAACCAAAGTTTTAAACAAAAAGGTAGCTAGTCTTTAAGTTTTTTACTAGGGCTAATAAGATCTTCCATTAAAAAGGTGCAGTGACATGCAATATCAACATAATAACCAAATATTGACAGACCACATTGTCTCAATAAAATGCACTAACAACATAACAAAATATGACAAAGTTGTATTAAACTCATAAAACTATGTTGACATAATAGGATCAAATCTATTTTGGAAGCCTTAGTCCAGGTGTTGGCATGAACTTGAAGATTCTTGAAGCTGTGCCAGGACTTGTAGCAACAAGCGTTTCAGGTGATGCTGACTAGGTAGCCTCTGTGGTGCTACAGAGATGGTTGGACCTGGAGAGGGTGCTAGAGCAGATGTAGTAGGAGGTGGCCTCCTAATTGGTTGTTTGTGTCTTGGAGACCTGAATGTTGATGGAGGTGCAACGCAGCTTGACATGTTAGTTGTCTGCTCCTAATGCAATACAAAATACCCAAATCATTAGACACATTGATCCTTAACTAAACAGTTCATCTGACACATATATCCTTGAATAAGAAATATATTAGGCAAATGGGTCCTAAGGATTAAGCCAATCAGTCACTAGTACTATCACATTCAAGATCACATAAATGCAGGCAGCATGACAACAATATGATCACAACAACAAATTCAACTAATATTTTACCTCTGGCAGTGGTTGAGGTGTTGTTTGGGAGACTTGAACTTCATCTTGTGATGGTGGAGCAGATGAAGTATTTTTCTTAGTTGTTGACTGTCTATTTCTCTTAACTCTTAATCTTTGGGGGGTGGTTTAGGCCTTGGTGGTCCTTTGCATGTCTTTGCATTGTGACCACTCTGACCATATTTTTGGCAAGTGACCATGAATGTCCTTCTTCCTTTTGTCGCATCTAGTGAATCCTCGACATGATCAGGTTTTCTCTTTTTCTTGGTTGGGCGCCCAGGTGGTCTCTTAATGGTAGGTGGATTTGGAGCCAAGAGACCAGTCTTTTTCCAATACTCCTCTGAGTTGACTGGTCTGATTACATGTTCATATATGGCTCTAAATGCATCAATTTTGAGCCAAGGGTGCACATAAGGTTCTGGCCTATCACACCTCTTCCGTATAGTTGTCAACGCATGAACACATGAAATTCCTACTCAAGATTATCAGGCAGTAACATAAGATCAGCAAGTACATGTTAAACAACAAAACAAATTATTACATGTTAAAATCATAACTCACAAAAAAATAACAATACATCAAATTATTACCTGTTAGTTGCCACAAGTTGTAACTACAAGTGTGCCTTCCAAGATGCACACCAACTTTCTTTGAATGTCTCTGGACTTCGAAGATATTACGATCGTTGTCGCCAGTTTATTGAGCTGTCTAGAACTTAATATCCTTCATAATATCTTCCATTTTTCTTTGTTGAACTAGTGCCAATAATCCAGTGTAGGTGTTTAGAACCTTCTTGTACTTGACCATTTTCCTTATCAAGTAGCAACGAATCTCTTTCAACATGGTAAGAATGGACTTTCTCCTGTAGTGATTTATTTTGGCGTTCCAGACTTCAGTCATGTTGTTTGTCAAGTTGTCAAGTTTGGGCCAATGACTGAAATGGATAGATTTTAATCCAGCAAGATAGTTGAAATTTTGCAAGATAGACCCATGCACCCTCATTCATTCTCTTCAGCTACTATATGTGTTGCTGGAATTTAGTATCTGTGCTACTTCTTGCACATGCTTAGACCATATTTTTCAATTATTTGTCTTTAAACCTTTCTATAAAATTATTCCAAATGTGTAACACAATTTTTCTGGTATAATATTTGACATCATTTCCTGTAAAATAGGCAACAAACCCTGCAGGATAGGTACATATATATTATTATGAAAAACATACAAAATTTAATTCCTTAAATAATTTTTTTTTTAAACAATGTATTTCATGCACTATTATATTTAGCTTTTTAGATGTGTTTGCTTTAGCGATAAAAGGGAAGATAAATTTTACCTCAATGAGTTTTTCTTCTTTTTTTTTTTTTATAAAATGAAATTTATCCCACAACCAAACAAACCTTAGGGGTACTAATATACATGTTAAGAACATTGTCTACAAATAAATCTCCTATGAAAATGCTTAGTACATTGATTTTGATACGTCATTAACATACACTTTGCAACATACACACTTGCATTGACAATTGATATGTATGGTAAAGACATGAAAATATTTAATTTTTAATGAGAATTTCTTTGGTAAATAATAAATTTAGATGAAAAATAAATATTTTAATTAAATTTGTTTAGAGAACTGTGTATTGTATGTTATATATTTATTTATTTATTTATTTATTTCTATTGTAAAAAGGATAATCATTACTCTTAGCTTCATTCAAAAACAACTCTTCACCATTAAACAAATAGTGATTTTTATCTCCACATTAACCGATTATAACAATATACCACAAAATAATTGAAGAAAAGTGAGAACATACAATGAAAAAAGATGAATGAAAATTTTAATCAAATTAAATGTAGAATAAAGATTTTGTACTCCATAAAGCCATGTAGCATGAGGGGAGTCTTCTTTTTATTTTTATTTTTTTTTGAAAAAAGTATTGATTTCATGAGTTAAGATTTGTATATATATAATTGAAAAAAAAATTGAAAACAGATTTTATCCTATCGAAAGCTGCTTTATTTAATATTTTTAAAATAACTAAAACTATTTTTTTAAAAAAGAATATTGACTATTTTATAAAATTTCTACAAATTTGTGAAAAGTCATATTTCCAATAAAAAACATTTTTATTTTATTTGTTAAAAAAATTAAAATAAACAAGTCAACTACTTTCATAATGCCTTGACCTATTATTATTTGACATTGATGAAGTGCACTGCAAAATGAAATTTAATTTATAACTAAGCAATGTTGGGATTTTAGAGTGTATATATTGTTTTAGCTAGGGACCTGAACCTCATTACTAATGGTGTACCAAGAAAGATATGTTTAAATAATCTAAATTTTAATACCACGGAATGCAAATAATCTATTTTACTAAAAATGAAATAGAGCTACTTATTCTTTAAAACCAAAAAAGTAAAAATAAAAAAACAAACAACAAGGTCATAATGCTTGAAATGTTTCCAAACTTTAAGGTGTTAGCAAACATTATAAAAATTTAAGTAAATTGCCAAACTCTTAGTACTAATTTGGTGGTGTATTTAATTTGCATCGCAGCTAAGCACATATTCCAGAGCTCATTGCCTTTGATTTTTATTTTGAGTAAACCCAATGATGATCAGAACTGCTGTTCAACATCAAAAACGAAAAGGAGAGGAAAAAATAAAACAATTAGAGATTAATTGAAAATAATAAAAATGTATTATAAACTAAATTAAATTAAATCTATGTACATAATATAATTCTTTTTGCGCCATTGTAAAATACCCATTAAATCTTAAAATTTTGTCATTGTAAAACAGTACGAATATTTCGTGAATTTTCCGTCGAATATTATGACGTCAAATTTGACAGAAATTACAATTGAAAAAATCTGACGGTAATTCTAACGATAAAAACCGTTTTTATGATATTTCACATGTATAATTATATCATCTTCTGCAAATATTTCATCATATTTTCTCTGGATTGAATTACCAATATCTAAGTTATATATTATGAAAAATGTGACTATTCAACCCACCACTCTGGTTCATAATCCTCATATACATACAAAATTAAGAATTCTGCCATTATTGTCTATGATGATATGTTCTTAGTTCTTACCTTGAATTTGAGTAAACATTATCAGAAGGTGGAGTTGGCATTGAATTAATTGCATGTTCTAAGTTTTGAGACTGTTTGATCATTTGGAGTCTTTTCATCACCAACCTCTTCACTTCTGCTTTATTATGTTCAATTTGATCTGAAATAAAACATAGGTCAAATGAGCTCAATAGCTTTTTTTTTTAAGTTAGAAGTGAGATTCAAATTCGCAACTTCTAGATAAGTACAGAAAAATTATGTCATTTAAGTTATAATTCATTGACAAATGAGTTCTATAGTTGACACATAATAACATTAGGAAAATTAAATCATCAATTTACAGAATGCAATAATCATTTATAAGTTTTTCTAAATTAATAATTGTCTTATATATATATAATATTGAAATTGGAAAAAAATTGGTCTACGATTTTTCTTTTCTAAAATATCTTTCATAATATATTTATAAACAATATATATGGGTAACTTCTATGATGTTTGATAACATTTTTTTTATTATTATTATTCTAAACATATAGCAACACTTTTAAATTTGATCACACTTTTTTCTTTAAAAAAAATTAATTTGATCACACCTTTTTTAAAAGAAAATCGTTAATTGGTTCTGATTCCAAAATTTTAAAACAAATTTTTTTAACTAATTGTTCAATTTCCTTTACTAATAATGATCTATTTTCTTCAGGATTAAATCTTTTCTATTTTTATTCATTTATCTTTCTTATAACATGTATACTCTATATTTCTTCAAGAAAATCAGCTATAATATTTAGTTCAAAATAAATGTATAATTAAGATGTGATAAATTACTACATGATGACAATTTTTCAAAGTACCGTGAGAAATACAGATCAGGATTTTGGATTTTTTAAATAAAATTGATTGTAGAATTAAAATTTTGCACAAAATTATTCTGTATTAATTTTAAAATGTTTCATGTCATTAGAATTAGCATTTGTTAAATTAATGTTTTTTTATTAATAATTCAATAGGATTGTTTCATGCAATTTTATCATACTTTTCAAGTGTTGTATGTTAAAATTTCTGAATCATAGATAGCAAAATTATATAAGGATAATAGAAGACAGTATTGTTACTTTTAAGAATTGAATCTAAAATTCTTAGTTTTGAGTTATTTTATTTAATTATCATCTGAACTAATTTTATATTTGTTGATATTTACTATATATTTAACAAATAAAAAAGATTAATTAATAAGTAATAAAAGAGCATATATATATATATATATATAGAGAGAGAGAGAGAGAGAGAGAGGTAGAACAATAATAACCTTGGATAACAACTCTATCGTTTTCAAGAGCAGCCATTCGTAACTTCATTTGATGTTGCTCATTCAGCATTGAACATTTGTAACTCTTGCTTTCCTCAATTTGTGCTTGAACGTTGGATATCTTTGCCTTAGGAAAAAGTTAATTACAAATTGTAATTCATACATACATATATACATACATACATATATACATGATCATTCTAATATGTTTATACTATATATGGTAGCTATGATAGTTAAAGTATTACTAAAATTAAAATAATATTTTTTTATTATTCAACAATATTTTTTAAAAAACGTTACTAAAAGAAGTGTTTTTACTTTTTAAAATGTAAAAAAAAAAATTAAATTTTAATAATACTTAATTAGCCATCATAAATATAAGCATACTAAAATCATATATATATATATATTACTATGGTACGGTGTTTATATTATAGTGATTATGATATTATTAAAATAATATTTTTTTATTATTTAACAATTTTTTAATTTTAACATTTATATGTATGTGTGTAGAGAAGGAGTTATTTTTTAATATTTCACACGATAATATTTTTGGTTTATGTTTATATTTTAAATTCGTGACCATAATTATAGATTAATGGTCACTATTTCTTATTCTAAGTCACGATTTTTACTATAAACTAATCCAGCATAATCATAGTTCTATGATCATGATATTTTTTAGTTTTTATCATAACTTTTTGTCACGTTATTCAATAACTTATTTATTCTACCTAATAGAATAAAATGCGCTTTAAAAAAAAACTCATTTATTTTCAATTATGACTATGCAAATAAAATGCAACTAGATTAAATCGGAGCTAGCTAGTACTCCAAAATTACATTTTTATAATCAATTTTTTGCATGTACAGCAAAAATTACCAGTCAATTAGCTAGTTAGCTACCACTCTCGAAATACCAAATGACATCATATTCATAATTATAATCAATTTTTTTTTATAAAACAATGTAATAAAATACAAAAAAAAATTAACTATTTTGCTGTGTAAAAGATTACTTGATTAGTTTGCTGCAAAATTTTTTGTTGTCTTGGTCCTTGGAGTGAAAAGTTTGATTATATTTTTAGTTAATTGCCAGGCTAGAAAATATATATAATAAATATAAATAATTGTATATATAAATATATAATGACTAATTTAATAATTATTTTTATATTTATATAATTTTTTGTATAACCAGTTAACTAATCATCCTTGTTCATAATAATAACAACAATAATAATAAATAAGGATAATTCACTTAAATAAAATGTTTTATAGTTCAATTTTACTCATACAATTTTTTAAACAGCAAAACATAAATGTAACTTTTTACAAATTTATAGAAACTGCTATTGGCATGGTTTAGAGGAGTACGTAAACTGCTACTGATAGCTGCGATTTACGTAGAATAGTGGACAAGCAGAAACTACTATAGACAGCAGCGGTTTCTATACAAGTGGGCGTGATCAGAAATCACTACAGGCAGTAGCGATTTATGTGCTGTGGTGTGTACGTAAACCGCTGGAGGTAGCCGCGATTTACGTTGAAAGTGGCTATAAAACCGTGAAAGCCAGCCGCGGATTCTTCATTTGGCGTGGAGTTTGAACATTGTTAGAGAGAGAAAATTCTAGAGAGAGAGAGAGAGGAGAACTTTGGGAGCGGATTCGAGTTTTCTCAACGTTGACTTTCAATTGGACATCATGGCAGATGAACAGAGCTTGTACCGACTGAACGGCATTACCACATTATCGGTGTTATTGTCGACGAGGTTAGCTTGTTTTTATTTTTCTGAGTATTAGAATTTGTAAAATAGAATCTAATATGTAGGGAATAGGAGTTAGAATTTATATTTTAACCTTTACAGTTGAATATTAGATTTTGGAATATAAAGTATGGTATGTTGTAGCGTATAGGACATGGACAATAGCATACCTTAAGATTTATAGTTTAGGGTGTTAGATTGAATGCAGATACAATGTTAGACATTGTTGTGATATCGTAATTAGAGAGGCTGTGGATGTTATTTAGTGACTATGCATGTATGAAGTAGAATAATTTTTAATTATTTAGTGTTAATATGTTTAGAGTTATTTTTAATTATTTATTAATTTTATTTACTGATTTAATTTTCTTAACTGAATAATTATTTAATTGTTTAATTATGTAATTATGTAATTATTTGTTGTAATTAGTTAGGGTTTTCTCGTATTGCAAGTAGAATTTAACTGCGTTGTGGTTATGGTTACTGTATGGTGCAGTTGAGTAGGTGTATCTACAATGTTTGGCGGCAACAGAATATGCCTGTACATGAACAGATTATACTTTATTTGGAGAGTGATGGTTTGTACCACTTGGCCAGGCTAAACAATCATTTGTTCTGGTTGGATGAACCTATGGTCAGTGCGTTCATCGAGAGGTGGCGTCATGAGATGCACACGTTTCATATGCCTTTTAGAGAGTGCACTGTTACACTGCAAGATGTGGCGTTTCAGCTTGGGTTGACTGTCGATGGAAAAGCCATTAGTAGGTGTCTGGCTGAGTTTGAAAAATTCATGGAGGGTGGCCGACCAGCTTGGGAATGGTTTCAGGAGTTATTCAGTGAGCTGCCACCGCCGAATAAGGTCAAGCAGATGACAGTCCACTTCACATGGTTCCATGAGAGGTTTAGGGTGTTACCAGTAGATGCGACCGAGGAAACTGTTCGCATATACACATGTGCTTATATTATGATGTTGTTATCCACTCAGTTATTTGGGGACAAGGGTACGAACCGGGTTCATATTCGGTGGTTGCCCTTTGAGGCGAATCTTAATGACCTGGCAGTTATAGCTGGGGGTCCGCCACATTGGCATGATTGTATCGATGCATGTGTCAGGTAGCGAACAGAAATATCACCAACTTTGCAGGTCCTCTCTAGCTACTACAAAGTTGGATCTTCTAGCTCGCAGGGTTTGAGGATTTTTCATTTTCGTTAGCATCCAGATATCATTTATTTGTTTCAAGTTGATAAACTATTATATGTCATGTTAAACCTTCATCTTACCACTTAGTATCATTTAGGTGGGCAGCATACTTACCACCAAATGATGAGAAGGAGCAAAGAGTTATAAATTTATCACATTGCATTAGATAGTTGATTCATCAACCTGATCATCCACTCTAACCGGAGAGGTCTTCAACAAAGCATTCATACCCTCCATGGTGGATGTCACCCCAAGGATCCAAGGGAAAACTCGCCATAAGACTCCTCTCAGTCACCGTATATCTGTGTTACTGCCTTTTCACCATACAGACCTTTCCGTAGCTATGCCTGAAACCATAGGTTGCTTTAGTTGCTTCCTGCAATACCTTTATCATAATCGACGCATCGGCTCTAACCAACGGAAAGTTTCTAACACATATGACATGATAATCAAGCTGCCTGTGATTGCTGGATATCGATGTGACCAAATACGTGTACGGTCCATTGTACCTCCTCATTTCCTAAGTGCTCTTCCTTTGCCGGACCGTGATATGAATCATCCACGTGCATCCTTTGACGAACTCCTTGCATCTCCTGTGATATTTAAGATGGTTTGACTCCATGACCCTGTACTCAGCTCTACGCCGGATGCTGTAATCCTTTACGCTCAGCACAACTTCCTCCTTGCTCTGAAAAGATTGGCCAATCTGAAATTCTGTTAGAGCAGTTGCATCATGCAGACCTTGAACCCCAAAGGTTGCATCGATGTCCACCTGTTGGCCTATGGCTTCTAAGTTCAACGTTGACAAGTGTGAAGGATATTGTTGTGTGCCAGAACCCGATGGCCCATCGGGTACATGTGGATTGCTCGGAATAGCATCACTGTCCCCAACAATGTCAATCGGCTCATCGTCCAAATCATCATCTCCCATCGCATTTTCAACTCGATCCGGTCCAGTTTCAACTGCAAAATAAGGAACACCACGAGAGACACTAGCAGTACCAACCACAACACATGGAGGATTAAGGAGTTGACAAGTAGGTGCTACCACAGGCATCGACGTTGAGGCGCCCCCCATCGTCGTCGACTGAGGATTTGGCGTTGATGCCCCGGAGTTGTTGTCGCCGTCTTCCAACTTGGCAAACAACTCAGGTATTCTAACTTTAGAAAAACTTCATCGACAGTGAAACAAGACCTGCATATCTTCATCAGACCCTATCACAAATGTCTCATACTTCACACCAGTTGACACAACAGTAATAAGAATCTTGTAGAACAACTTCTTTATCCACGTTGTTCCACACACCCCCAACTTCTGCAATATGTTTCTTTTTATATTTGCCAGCGTACTAGACAACCGAATAAAAAGGTTAAGCGGTTCCCTATCCATGAATTTAACACCATGCATTTTGCTTTTCTGAATTTTACCAGAGTAATGCACTAGAGTTAGAAAACTCTTCTCACTATCTATTTGTGAAAAATGGCACTCCACTGCTACCTCATTGCCTTGAAAAGGTATATATAGACAAACACCATATGCATACAGCACACATAAACTGCTATTGCCTGTAGTGGTTTATGACTACGCCCACTTGAACAGAAATTGCTGTTGCCTATAGCGATTTCTTCTTACTCACTGTTCTACGTAAACTGTGACTATCAGTAGTAGTTTACGTTTTCCTTTAAACCGCTACTGTTAGTGACAATTTTTATAGATTTGTAAAAGATTACATTTACATCTTATTATTTAAAAAATTATATTTAAATAAAATTGGTCTCTAAATATTTTATTTAAGTAAATTGCTCTCATAATAATAATAATAATAATAATAATAATAATAATAATAATAATAATAATAATCACCTCAAGAGAACTGACTTGCTTTTCCAAATTGATCACGTGGTTCTTTTCCTTTAGTCTTTGATTCCTTGCATATTCTCGATTTTCCATCCTATACAGTATACACAATTAAAACAAGTTAAACAACACAAATATAGAGTAAGAAGTATTTTAAGACTATCTTAAAAGGTTCTTTTTAAATATAGCTTTTACTGATTGTATAAAGTAATTAGATATTGCTTTGACTTTGATCGATTCCACCTTAATTTTTAGAAGTAAGAAACTTAATACATATTGAACGTAAATAAAGAATTTAATTTTCATGCAGTAATAATATAAAAAAAATTATATAAATATTTAATCATATATTATCACATTAATAAAGATAATTAATTTTTAAATTCACTATTTAAACAAATATAAACGCATAAATTTAATTAAATAATTGTGTAAAACTCTATATCATTAGTTCATCAAAATGAAATTTGTAAACCATATATATATATATATAATAAATTAAATTTTTTTAAAATAAAAAATTGATAAAATAAAAAAAATAGAGTTTAATTAGTTTTTTATTCAAAATAATAAAACAGACATAGTATAAAAATGATAAAATTTTTATTTTATTACTTTATAAATCCCTTCATGTTATATAATATTTTTTCTTGTATCGTTTCTTTCCATCATGCGCGTTCACACACTTATTTAAAAAAGATTCATTGACTTCATTAAGTAATATTAATAAATAAAATTAAGTAATATTAATAAATAAAATTTAATTTTAATGCATGATCGATATAAGTAATTTTCTATGTACTTATAATTGCATTAATAAAAATAATTATATTTTATATTTATCATAAATGTGAATAGCTATATAAAAAAAAGTCGATATAATTAGACGAATATATATATAAAAAAGAGTAATTCTCCAAATTAGTTCCAACAATTTTAAAAGTAGACATTTTAATTTTTAAGAAAAATTAATACATAGATCAATCTCTAAGATTTTACTCTGGAGATAAATTAGTTCCTAATTTATTTTTCGACAGGGTAATTACTTAAATTAGTCCTTAAAGATTTTAAAAGTAGATATTTTAGTCCTAAAAAAATTAATACACATATTAATTCCCAATATTTTTCTTTGTCAGACATAATAGTCTCCCGTCTATTTTATTTTTACTATATGTCAATCTTTATTATTATTAACTTAGCTTTGTGCATGTGGATAATGACACTAACATATTAATACACTCTTTTCGTTAAAACAAGTAAGGTGAATAATGATATTTTAAAATTTAAATTAAAATATTTTTTTAATACAAACATATTTTTTAAAATAATATGTCTCTTGATTATATTAAATACAAATTAAAAATATCAAATAATTTTAATTTTGAATTTTTTGTAGAATAAACTCTAATAATTTTAAATACAAAAAATTATAGTACAGTATTATTGTACAATTAATAATAATAAATTTATTTATTTTTTTTAGACAAAAAACTATTATGTCTAATAAAAAAATATTAAAAATTAATCTGTGTATTAAAGATTAAAATATTTACTTTTAAAATTTTTAGAAACTAATATAGATAATTATTCTGTTAAAAAATAAATTAAGAATTGATTTATCTACCAAATTAAAACTTTAAAAATATTTTTATATATTAATTTTTATTAAAACTAAAATATCTATTTTTAAAATTCTTAAAAATTAATTTGAATAATTAATCAGTATAGAAAAATTTGGTACTATCCAACTTAGACTACTTCAGCATATAAGTCAACACACTTCTTATCCATACGGTTACTTTATTCCTAGAATAATCCTTGTTTCTTAGACATTTTATATATTTAAATAATTAACATATTTATTTAATAAAAATATTATTTATATACAAAAAATAATTATGTTATATATATTTTTATATAAATACATATATAGTTTAATTTATTTTTAATGTATATTTTGTATTTTAATACATATTCTATATTAGCGACTAATTTTCGTGACGATTTTAATGTATACTTAACATGATTATATATTTAATAATCACATTTTTAATCATGTATAATTTTTAGAAAAATATTTGGCACAAATAAAAAATTTATATAGTATATATTACCGTCGCTTCATCTTTTTTATGTGATCTTGATCAATTTCTTCTGGGGTGGGCACATTGAGATCCAAGCCAGTTTCCACTCCTTTGCCTTCAAAAATTGGGACGGTGTTGGACTTTAAACGTTTGGCAGAGGGATTTTGCCACACTTTGAATGCTGAACCAGCACTTGGCAACACTTTGGTTTGGCACGGTTGAACTGACCCAAAACATAACTTCTTTGCCGCAACTTCTCCCATGATTCACAATCTTTTTTTTTTCCTCTGCATAAAAGAGATATATATAGTTAGATTCTACATTCTAAGACACATCAAACACATACATATCTGGAGAAAATTGAATTGTTATCTTACATTAGAGAAAAGGATTTGTATTCTCTTCACCCACTACACTAGCTAGCTTATTACCTTGCCCCTTTAGGTATTATTTTATAACAGTACAGGTCAACATTTTCCTAGAAAAGTAAAACTACGTCATCAAACTAGCTACAATAAAAAATAGTTTAAAACAATAACAATATTTATGCTGCCTTTGGTTTTGAAAAAAATAATAATAAAATAAGACATTAAAAATAAAATATAAAAAATAATGATATAAAAATTAGTATTATTAATAGAATAAATTATAAAAATCTAATTTATTTTTATTTTTTTATTTAAAAAATTTTAAAAAAATATAATTATAAAAATTAAAAAAATAATAAAAACAAAAATAAAAAATAAATTGTATTTTTTGTTAGTGTCTTTGTGTTTTTATTGTCAGAATAGACACACAATACACAGAGTGTCTCTGGATACAATATTTCTATATATGTCTCATTTACCAAACACAATTTTGTATCTCTGTATTCTTCTATCAGTGGTCTGTGCTGATAAATAAATGCAGTCTTATATATATACTAAATGTTTTTTATATTTGTATAAAAATATAGTTGTTATTAATTAATTATATATTTAGATTTTTTAATTTATAAAATAAATAAAAAGAATATATATTAATTGTTTAAAAGTATTAATGTCAAAATAATGTCTATTATAAAAAATTGTATGTATAACATAATTAAATTAAAAATAACATTATTACATTAGAATGAGCAAAATAAAGAAAAAGACTAGCTAGAAATCAAAGAACAGCGTATATAAGGTAATCTAATCAGTTACGCAACTAATTTCACGATAAGTACGTGTTAGTGTATGGCTGGAAATAGGTAGGGTAATATAGAGTTTAGATTTTATAAATTATGAGTTAAAAATTTTATTAAAATTTTATCCTATTCTATCTATGAGAATCTCTCAATTTTAATTTTATCTGCATTTTAAAATTTTAAATTCTACTCTATTTTATTTTACCTGTAAAAATATTAAATTTTTTTAAAATAAATATAAAATTTAATTATTTCAAATTTTATATATATTACTAAAATAAAAATAAAAAATTAATGCTTTAAATTATTAAATTAACTAATTAATTTGGTGGTTAGATAAAGTCCTAATTAATGAAGAAATACAACGTTTTCCATCCTTTTTCTTTTTTTTATGGGGAATTAAACAGGGCAATGCCCACGTTGTCCATCCTCTTAATCCCCTTTGGTGACATGTAAATTTGGTATATATTCATATGCTGGCACTTATTTGGCATTTCATTCTCTTTTTTAAAAATAAACTAAATTAAAAAACTTGTCTCCAATCATATATATTCGTATTGTATTTGGTAAACTAAAATAAAATATTTTAAATATTAAAAAAATTTATTTTAATATATTATCAATATAAAATAATTTTATATATACATTTAATTATATAATTTATATCATAAAAAATAGAATAAAATTTTAAATTGGTACTTTTTTAAAAAAAATTTAGTTGGATAATTAATCCTCAATAATTTTTAATCATCAAAATAAGACTCTAATCTTTTATTTGTTAAACAAATTTATCTTCATGTTAAATTTTGATTAAAAAAATTAATTAGTCTATATCATTATTTAATAAAGATATAAAATTTATTTAAAATTTTTATATCAGTCATTATATAAATGTATATGGACTGATTTGTCTAAATAATAAAAGTTTGGAAATTGATTTGATTATTAAAGTTTGTTGAGAATTAAAGTGTTTGACTAAAAATTTTTTAAAAATTGATTTGGGATATTATTATAAAAAATTACCTTTTACAATGATCGCATGAAAAATGAATATGATTGGACAATTTTATAAAATATTTTATACTATCAGTGTTTCAAAACTTAAACTATATTAAAAATAAGTTCAAATCATTTATCATATATTTGTGTATATTTATATATGTTATTTCACATATTATTAACAAAATAATCAACCATCAAAATAATTAAATATATTATAATAGAATAATCAATTTTTTTCATGAACACTAATTTTTTTTTTCTTATAAGGTGAGTTTTTTTGTGTCCATTTAATAGAGTTGAGAAAAAAAATCATGTACTTATATTTTTATTTTATTTTTATATTAGTAGAATAAGAGATTTTTTTTTAAAGCAACTACAAATATATTTTCAAAATCTAATTTATACTTTTTAAAATTAAAAAATAATATAATATTATATATTAATAAATATCCAAATTCATTTTTATTTTTTACTATATTTATGTTTATTAAAATTATTTAAATTTTAAAAGATATTTCACCAAATACTATTATTATAACTTATGTTTATTATAAGCCACTTTTATTTTATTTTGTTAAATTTAACTACTGTCATTTTAGACTATTATTTTTAAAAAGTTAGTAAGATAATAAACTGAATCGTAAACTATCAAAATAGTGTTTGAAAGTTTATATTGCTAATAAAAATAATCTTAAAAGATACGAACAACAAATAAATCTATGAATAATTTAAAAATATGACCAAAATAACCAAAAATATCATATTATTTTTATAAATGACAAATAATTTTTATATTTAACAAATAATTTATCCATTTGATTCAAATTTTTGTGTAAATATTTGGATAACTATCTAAAAGATGCAAACAAAAAGTTAGAGCAAAATTTGATCTCTAGATTTTTTAAAAAATTTAAAGCATTTCGATCATTCACAAAAAAAACTATTAAAAAATATTCACTTGGTGTAAAATAACCAAATTTTAACTATAAAAATATCTTAATTTTTCTAATAATATTTAAAAATATCGTATCAAAATATGATCTTCGAAGCATTTTTGAAAACATATTTAATATTTATTTTTTTATCATATTTTTAAATATTTCATGACTTATTTATTATTCGTTTTTTTAAGATTATTTTTGTCAACTATATAAACTTTTAGATATCATTTTATGATTTAACTTAGGGCACATGCATTTTAAAACTATAATAATAAAATTTTTTTAATATTTTGATGTATTCAATGCATTGAAAATGTAAAAAAAAAATTTTACAATAACTTTTACAAAATATTTTTTTATGGTACGTGTAACCTATTCTCTTAAGACACAAGTTAGTAAAATTAGTCATTTTAATAGTTTACTCTATCTTAAAATACAAACTTTACCAAATTTATTGTTAATTGGCCAATTTTATAGTGTCTAACTTTTATCTAACTTACTTTCTATAATAACTTTTAAATATTTTTAATTTTTAATTTTTATACTTTTAAATTTAAAATTAATTATTTTAACCTTTTTTACCAATTATGCAATAACTTTTAGACACCATAACAAATACCTAATAGCAATTAATTATAAGTCGTGGCTTCTTTTATTGTTTTTCCTTATTAGTTGGCTCATTCTCCGCGCGCACACTTTTTCTGACAACTTTTTTTTTAACGGAAAATACTCTCTTTATTTTAAGACGAGGTGTATTAGAAAATTATTAAAATTTATTATTTTTTGTCGTCGATTAGCTATTAATTTTTAAATGTATGGGCTAAAATATGTTGTTAAATTATTATTTGACAAAGAATTAGATTGATGACTAAAAATAATGATAAAAAAATAATAAATTATGATGACTATATAACTAATATTTTTCTTTTAAGATATTGGTCAAACAAAAAAAATATAAAATATACATATTAGGAACACAATAATAAATTACTCTTATACTTATATTAATTAATAAAAAGGAGAATGATAGAAGACTAATATTTTTAATGGACAAAAACAAAAAAGAATTGGCATATTAATATTGGCTTAAATGCAAAAAAAAGTGATTATCTACAATTTTTTAATTATCGCTATTTTATTAAAGTTATTATAAAAATAAATTGATAAAATATTAATATTATAAACAGATTAGACAAATATTTTAAATCAAATATATTAAAAAAGAGTGGATAAAAAAAAATTCATACCAAAAGCTTGACTTAAAACCAAAATTAAGTATGTTTGAACTAGCTTTAATGCTCCGTAAAGACTCCAAAGCAGACTATATTGGCAAACAATAATTATGTTAATGTATACATAAAAAATCATTTATCAAACATAATATATTATAATATAAAATATATATTAAAAATAAATTAAATAATAGATATATTTTTATATAAATATATAATTAATAATTAATTTAGTGACTAATATTTTATATTTACATAGTATTTTTTGTGTTCACATAATATTTTTGTATTTACATATCCTAAAAGTACATTTTAAGATTACCATAAAAGTACATTTTAATTAAGATTATCATAAAAAATATTTTATTAAATATTATTAAAAAGATAATTTTTATTTTTACATTTCAATACATTGAATGGATTAAAAACTTAAAAAATGTCTATTATTATCCTTGTTTTTATAGCACAAGATAGCTAAATTATTTTTTAAATATTGAAATAAGTCACTGATCTCTGGACTGTAAATAAAAAATTATTTATTTATTTATTGAATTTAAACTACACTGCCGACAGTGAGGTCGTTGGTAAATATTAATGAATTAAAATCAAATTTAAATTTTGCAAATACGTTCAGACGTCATGATAGTCATTAACGGTATTTAAAATTATTTTTTTAAAAAAATAATTATATTTTTTTAAAAAAATATTTTAAAAATATTAATGATTTTTGTCTTTTTTTTTAAGATTAAAGTGATTTTTATCCAAATAAAAAAAGAACATTTCGACTCTTAATAAAATTATTTTGGAATAATAATACAATCCTTTTATTAAAAAATCATTAAATAGCACGAAAATGATTTTTATTTATAATTTATGGAATTTTAAATTCCACAAAATTTTTTTCTATAATAAGATCAGCTATCATCATCATTATTATATTGTTTTTTTTATCGTTATCTTTTTAATTTTTGGCTACTTCTATTATTTTAATTCTATAATCATATTTTGTCATCGTCGTTATCTCCTCTACCACTATCAATACTAATAGTAACACCGTCAAAATTACCATTCTCTTCTCCTATTTTTTGTGTGATGTTTTTTTTTTTTTATAAACTTTCGATTGTAATTACTGTTTTTTTTCACATCACTTTCCGTAATAGTCTATTTTCACTTAACCACCACTAAATTTAGTAATAGTTTGTGGGGGTTTAAAATCCCACAAATTACAAATAAAATTCTCATAAAATTAATTTTTCGTTACAATTTAACATATTTTTTGACAGTAGAGTTGTATTATTTTAAAATAATTTTGTTAGTGGCTGAAATATCACTTTTTTAGATAGAAATCATTTTTTCTTTTCAAAAAATAGATAAAAATCGAATTAGATGTTTACTTCTGTAGTATATTACCGATGAAACTAAATTAAATGTTAATATTTAATGTTGCAGACCCATTAATCCGTTATATTTAATGAAAGCGTGAGTTAGGTTTAGTGAGGATAATTCAGTAACTATCTTATTTTATTTAAATTAGTGACTAATTTAGTGGCTGATTAGTTTATAACAGTAATTTTTTGTTGGTTACTAAAATGGTCGCTATCTTAACAATTAGCAACTAATTTAGCGACCAAATTAGCAATAACCAACCAATTTTCACCCTATTTTTCTATCAATTGTAAAATCAATTGCTAAGTTAAAAAATAGAGACAGATTTCGTGACCAAGAGTCCCAAAGACATTACTTTGTTTTGGTTGCTAATTCGGTTGCTAAATTGAAAAATAGCGACTGATTTTAGCGATCAACTTTATTCTAATTGTATAAACTTATCAGTCGCTAATTTGGTCGCTATTTTAATAATTAAGAACCGATTTAGTGACTAAACAATTGTACATCCTATTTCACTATTAGTTGCAAAATCAGTCGTTAAAATAAAAAATAGCGACCGATATTGTGACCAACAGTAGTTCCAATGACATTGCTTTTTATTTTGGTTGCTAATTCAATCGTCAAATTAAAAAAAAAAAAGTGACTGATTTTAACGACCAACTTTAGTATGGATATATAAAAATTTTATCGGTTACTATTAGCAACTGATTTAGCGACCAATATTTTTGCTAATCCTAAAATTTTATATCGATCCTTAAATCCGTTGCTATTAATAATTAATTTTTTTAATTGCTAAAATCGATTGCTATACTACTAATTTCTTATAGTGGTATTATAAACAGGTTAGAGTTAGACAAAATATATTAAAATAGAGTGGACAAAAAAAATTTATACCAAAAGCTTGACCTAACCCAAAATTAATTATGTATGATTTATGAACTAGCTTTAATGCTCCATGAAGACTTCAAAGCAGACTATGACGACAAATAACATGCTATATATGTGATGTCGTCGCCATTAACCTCGTCACTCTCGCCGTTAAGAGGATCCCGCCTTTTCTGTTAGGTCCATGTGGCACTTTATCGTGGAGGAGGGAGTGAGTTCTCTTGTGGTGGTTGTGGTAAGATGCAATTATCTAAAAGAGGTGGGAGTAGATTTAGGGCTGCACATGGATCGGATAATATCCGCATATCCGCGGTAATTATCCGCATCCGATCCGAATTTTGCGGATATTATCCGATCCGCAGGGTCATCGGATCGGATTGGATCCGATCCGCACTATGGTCGGATCGGATTGCGGATTCGGCAGTGATATCCGCGGATCCGATCCGCAAATCCGCATATCCGCACATCACATATAAATAGCATAGTTTAAGACAGTAAATCCTAATGTGATATGAATTTTAGTATGTTATTTTATGAATTTTATGATATTTTGTTTTTAATTTTTTATGTTATACTTCAACTTAGAATAATTAAATTTAAATCTTGTGTTATTATTTTGTTTTTGTTATTCAAAAGAACTATTATTGATAATATTCTAGGAGTAAATAGGCTTAAACAGATAAAAATGAATTTTCTGGATATTTTTTTGTAAAAAGACCAAACTAAATCTTAAAATAATTTTTTTTAATTATGCGGATATACCCGATATCCGATCCGAGCCGATCCGCATATATGCGGATCGGATCGGATCGGATCTGGCCTAAAAAATTGCGGATATCATATCCGATCCGATCCGATGAATGCAGTGCGGATCGGATAGAATTTTAGGCCATATCCGATCCGATCCGATCCGTGTGCAGCCCTAAGTAGATTTGGGGGAATGGTAGATTTTGCAGCAAAAATAATGGTAGTTATTGAAAAAAGATAAAGAAGGAAGAAAAAAAAAAGGGTATTTATAGGATTATAAACAAAAATTTAATAATTAGTTATTTTTGTTGAACGAAATTTATTTATATGAGTATAATTTTAGTTTTAATTTTTTATGATCAATTTTAACCACATCTAAATCTTTTGTGATTAAAAATGACTATTTACAGCTTATTCAAAAATTTTTAATAGTATAGAATTAAATTTTAGTGTTTTGAATGAATTAATAAAACTATAAAACTGTATTCTAGTATTTTGAATATTTATCAAATGAATTAAAAAAATTATAATGGACAACAGTATTCTTTATTAATATAAAATTATATTTAAATAATAAATGTAGTTATTTATTAAATTATATAAAATAATTAAAAAATTATCTTTTTCAACTAAAATTGTTTTTAACTAAAATTTGTTCACCTCTGTAAAAAATTGGATTAATATAAAAACACTAAATTTAAAAAATATTGTTATTAATTAAAAAATTAAATGATTTTTTACTATTGATTTCAATGACAAACTAACAAAAAACAAATATGAACTATCAAAACAACATCGAATCTAAAAATTTTATAAGAGGGGTCCAAATTAAATACAAAATAAATTAAAATATAACATAACAAAAAGTCAATAAAATATAATTTATAGTATATAGGTCAAAATTAATATTTATATTATATAAAAATCAACATTCAACTACATACCTTATGATTTTGGTATTTTTTAAATTTGTTTTGCGATATTTTATATAACTAAAATTATCAATTTATCATCTGAAATAAATTTTGAAGAATTCTCTTTTTCAACATATAATCTGCTAAAAATTTATCTTTTATCTTGTTTTAGAGTTTTATTTTAATAATTTTTATTGTTTAAAAAATCTATTCAATTATTATTGTTGCCATATAAAAAGTCAAAATAAGAAAATTTTTTTATAGTTGTTATTTTTTTACATTAATCCAAACCTATATTTTTCAATAACTTTTCAATTATTTATATATTTATACGTTTTTATTATTTTTTAAACCTGTTTGTTAATTACTACTAATATATTATAATACACATTATAGTTTATACATATTAAGTTATTAACATGTAAAATTTTTTTTAGTGTGTTAATATACTAAAATATATTTAATCTATAATATATATATTAATTATATAATAATAAATTAACAGTACTAATTTAAAAAAAATTGGGAGAACCATGGCTACTTTAAACTCTCTTAAATCCGCCACAATATCAAGAACTAACTTGTTGAGTGATTTAATGATATAGTAAGTAAAAAAAAAGTTAGTTATTAATAATAAATTATAGCAACTAATCAATATCATTAAAATGAGCCAAAATTATTCTACTTTTTGCTAATATTATGATTGACACAACTTTATTTAAAATATTCAAACGTAGCAGACTAACAAATATTTTGTGTTATTAATCTAAGTTAAACACATAAAATGTATATGTGTAAATATTAAAAAAAAATAGGTATGCATTATATTAACCGAGTTGAAATAAAATAAAGAAAATAAAGGTGGTAAAAAAAAATAGAAAATGTGTGTTAAAAGATAGAAAATATTAAAAAAATTGAGTGGAAGAAATAAAAAAATAATTAAATTATAAAAATATTTTAAACATTTTAAACTTTAAGTAAAATCTCAATAGAATAGAATTTTAAATTAAATTTATTAAATTAGAATTGATTTTGAAAAAAAAAAACAATTGAATTGATTAAATTTTATCTAAACCAATTTAATTATCTATTCATATTAAGTATCTGCCCAAAAATAAAAAAAGCCCCCTATGTGGCCCATGCATGTATAGTGCAAAAGGACATGTTGGTATTAATTACAACCACCAATCAACCATTGAGATGCGTTTAGAATATGAGGTTTGTAGTTGTGCATGAGTTAGGGGATGGAAAGTCACATGTGGGACCAGCTTAGTAGGACCCTACCATATGAGGTACGTAGTAGCGTTTAGAATATTTGTTAGTTGTTACTTGTTAACTAAGCTTATCAAGACAAGATAGTGT
This sequence comes from Arachis stenosperma, assembly GCF_014773155.1. NCBI lineage: Eukaryota > Viridiplantae > Streptophyta > Magnoliopsida > Fabales > Fabaceae > Arachis > Arachis stenosperma. The sequence goes on along the minus strand of NC_080377.1, from coordinate 7,077,053 downwards.
AACGAAAGGTTAGCATAGAAGTGAGTAAAGATCTAAAATTATCTCCCTGAATTTTTATCCATGATTATTTGAAACAGTTTTAAATTTGAAATTAGTTTAAAATACCCTTAAATTCCCATGTATAATAGATTTGTATTAGTCTTTTAGATGTTATTCATTAACAGCATGCTGAAGTATTAATTTAGACAATTAGTGATATGTATCATAATATAATTTAATTTGGCAATTTGTAATAAAACAATGATGTATGAATGACACATAACATATACATATACACAATAGTATCATATGTTATAATACGATTTATTTACCTTTTAATTTAGAATTACGCATTCTAAAATTATTTATTCATATATCATCTAATTATCATAGTTATGAGTGAATTAAATTAGTTCCTAATTTATACTAAATAACTTAACTTTAGTCATTAAAAATAAAAAATGTGAATCAAATTAGTTTTAAATCAATTTCTTTTATTTTTGTTTTATAAATTCAAAATTCACTATTCTTATGCCCACAAGTTTTTTTTTCTCAACTAATCTCATAAAATATAAACTCACATGATGTAAAACTTAAGTAAAACTATATATATATATATATATATATATATATATATATATATATATATATATATATATATAATATGAAATTTTTTTTAAATATACTGATATACTGGTATTTTAGTAATTTTTAACCATTAACTTTAACTATAAATAATATATATAATTAAAATCAACCGTTAAAATTTATTAAAATATTAGTATATTAATATATTTAAAAAAAATTTATAATATAAAATCACACTTCATAAAAATTAACTAAAGAAATTGAGAAAATTCATCTGTATCTGCTATCTAATATTGCTCATACATCATTTGTGTTTTGGTACAAGAATAAAAGAATAAAATAGAAATATTGGATAAAATTTTAATTTGTCAACAGAATTAATATAATCAGATGTAAAAAAAAAATAGAAGAATTAACTAATCCTAATTCAGAACTTTAGAAGTACAGTTCTCATTCTCATTTAATACTGTAGATTTAATAGGATGTTTCGAACCTACAACCTCTTAATTGAATATGAAAAGAGAGATTATGTCATTTGAACTATTAAATTATTTAATAATTTTACTTAAAAATAACTGCATATAAATTTTTAGCATACTTAAAAATTCAAAAACTGAATGAAACCAAATTACTTGTGTTTGGTTGAACCTTTGCATCATTGCATGTCTCTCACTCACACTCCCATTACTCTCACCATGATTTGTAGAAGCAGCAGCACCACCACCTTCACATGCTGCTTTCAAAGATTTGACCCACTTCACCGTTTCACACACATTTCCATTCCCATTTCTCTCACTAAACCCTCTTCTTTTTCAACCCCATTTCTAACCCTTTTCAAACCCTCTTCTTCTTCTTCTTCTTTGACTCTCACAACGCAACCACCGCAAGCTCGCCGGAAATTCGCCCTGCCGGCAACCATGCTCCACCAAAACCCTCTAGTCTCCGACATCTGTGCTCTTGCTGTGTCTGGTGCTATCGCCTTCTCCTTCCTTAGGTTCTTTGAAGAGACCGCTAAACGATCCCTCTTTGACCAGGTTTCTTCAAACGCCTTCTTTGGATTCTTCAATTATCTCAATTTTTGGGGTATGTAGATTAAAAAAGAGATTCTTTTTTTGCTTTCCCCTTTTTTGCATTTCTTGCAATTTCAATGGTAGCTGGGTTTAGTGTGACAATAGGTTAGTTGGAAAGTGGTAACAAAAAACATTGTTTAGGAATCATGGCAAGCTAACCATTAATGAAGTGTTTCCTTTGTTTATTGAATGCATATCTGTCATCCTTTGCACAATGAAGAGGAATTTTGAATTCAATTGTTTAGTTTTAGTCAAGGTTGATGCAGAGTAGTTAGGTAGGTCCTGTTTGATTTCTGTTTTTTCTTTCTTTCTTTTTTTTTTTTTTTTTTCTGTTTCCATTTATTGTTCTTCAAATTTCATCCCAAAAAGTTCATGTTCTCTTCAATGAGTGATGTTATTTTGAACATCTTAAATATTGGGTGTTCAAGAAACATCTCTTGTTTCTTATTTGGTTCCTAGTTCCCTCAGTTTTCAGAATTCGGTGAACCGAAAGTAGGAACAAGAAATAGATTTTAAAGATTTTTTGTTTCCATAATTAAGATAGTAGAAAACAAGTTATGAATCCAAAGCATTTACTTTGTTTCTATGTCTTTTCTTGACTTCTTTTACAGGGAATAGAAAAAATGTATTATTAGATGCCTTAGTAACACTTATTATGAATATGCTGATAGGTTTTCCCCTTCATCTGCATCGTTACATGTGCAAGTTCATTTTGACACACATTGCATCTTTTCAGAGAGATTATTGGAACCTGTCACTATGAGATTTTTGTTGGTATTAGTTCTTGACTTCCTTAGATATTGCTCTCTATTAAATTCATAACTTAAGATTTGTATTATCTTTCATTGTGTAGTAGGCTGGTAGCATTTAGTGAGTGCTATCTTTCAAAGATGGTAGTGCTTGGTTTTTGAACATTTTTGTTCTTCAAACTATAGATTTGTGATCAATTGTTTCTTTTTTTAGAAATTGAATAGGAAACTTGTGCATGTAAGCATTGGGCTGATATTCATGCTCTGCTGGCCACTGTACAGGTAATGGCATAGTTCATGAACTAATGAGCTCAAAATTCAGTTTTTTTTTTTTTTTTTTTTTTACGCTACAATTTCCATTGTTGAATCATGCTGTTCAATCATTACAGTTCTGATGGTTGGGGACCCATCTTAGCTTCTCTTATTCCGGGTATCAATATAATTCGGATGCTTGTTATCGGGCTTGGAATATACAAGGATGAGGCCACCGTGAAATCAATGAGTAGATTTGGAGATTACAGGTTTCAATATTGTAGACAATAAAACCTGTGAGAATCTTTGATTCTGTGAAAAAAATAATTGTTAGCTCATTTTAAAGTTAATTCTACCAAGAAAGTTATCTCTTAGTGGTTATTATGATCGAAATGGAAGCTTCTTATCTGTAGTTATGGTATATCAAGAAAAGTAAGAGAAGGATATGTAGTGAAAACAGAAGGAATAGATTGAGATGTAAATTACCTGCTATGCTACACGATTTGGCTGTGACATGCCCTTTTGGAGAATGAAGATGATGAAAATCCATTGTTTGATATCGGATTGCATGGTTTTCTAATGTTTGATAATTGATTTCATTCGTGTGCATTATTTCTCATCTATTTCTCAGTGTTTCCTCTGTACCAGGGAACTCCTTAAAGGACCACTATATTATGCTGCTACCATTACTTTGGCATCGATAATATACTGGAGAACTTCACCTATTTCCATAGCTGCAATTTGCAATCTGTGCGCAGGAGATGGTAATGTTTCTATGCCCAATCACTTATAAGCATTAAATTATTATTTATAATAATAATAATTAAGCAATGTTATAGCTCGCATTAAGTTAAAGTTTAGAGCTTAGGGTTTAGAGAAAAATCTGATTATTTATGTGCTGTCAGGCCTAGCTGACATTGTCGGAAGGCGATTTGGCGATAAAAAGATTCCTTACAATAGAAACAAGTCCTATGCTGGTTCAATTGCAATGGCAGCAGCTGGATTCTTAACTTCCGTCGGGTAACTTCCTATGGACTCTTTTCGTTCCATGTGGTTAGACGACATTACACTTGATGTCTGTTTGTTTGTAAAAGTAAACTAACCTACCTGAGATTTTGGTTATATGATACTTGGCACTCTCTCTCTTTTTTAAAATTCGACACTAACCTCGTAAATATGGCACGAGCGGAGGTTCTTGTCGTGTACTGTGTGATATCATCTAACTTGAGAGGAGGTCAATGTAATTTACTTTTATTTGTTTTGCACTACAAGGTAAGATCTATTTAATCATGCCGTTGTTAACGGTTACTGTTTTGACAGGTATATGAGCTATTTTTCGTGGTTTGGATACATGGAGGGAAGCTTGAAGTTGGTTCTGGGTTTTCTAATTGTGTCTGTTGTCACGGCACTTGTCGAGTCCCTTCCTATCAGCACCGAACTCGACGACAACCTCACGGTTCCCCTCACTTCCATATTGGTCGGAAGTGTCATCTTCTGATTGTAAGACCAAATTGTAGTAACAAAGTAAACTAGTTTAGGAATTGTTCTGTAGATCTCTTCCACTTTCAATCTTATTGTTATTAGAGAATATTTAGATCCAAAGTAGCCCCATGTGTTGTGTTTGGATATAGCTGAAAAAATGGGGGTGATTGTTATGTTCGCTATCAATAATAATATTGTACATGTTCAGAATATGAATGCATGCTTACAATTCTGGTTCACAAATCAGACTTTGGATATGTTAAATTATAGGGTAAATTAAACTCTCGAATCCAATTGAATATACCAATAATTGGTTTACAGTATAGAAGAAACACATGTATATGTGATACTAGATACTAGATATTGGATGCTAATGAATTATTTAGAAATCAACTATAAATATAGTTATCGAAAGTTGTCTTGCTATAGTCAATTTCGATAGGGATTCAAAAAAATGAAGTCCTTCTCTATTCATTTGTAATTATAAATTGAATTTTGATAAATGAATAACGAAATTGAATCAAGAAAACTTAAAAAGAAAAGAATGGTTCAAAAATTTTAAGGAAAGATAAGAAAAGTTTTATGAATTTACAAAATTTATGTGAATAAAAAAATAGAGAAAACCGAAGTAGTGCTAAGTTCAATAAATATTATTTCTTTATTTTTCCTTCATTTTTTCCCTCGAACTCGTTTTTTTAGTTTAAAAAAAAGCATACACTGACATTTCGAATGGAGATTTAAAGCAAATATATTCAGATCATCTTAAAAAATTGTGTCACTCATTTAGATATTTACAAGTCAAAGAAGAATTAGTCACTCTGATTGATATGGAATTATGGATATTCAGATCATATAAAAAAAGAAATTAAATTGTCTTCGTCTGCCTCTCTAAATTTAAAGCACCTGGACATTTCTTCAAGCATAGATTACCCTGTTTTAAACATAAATTCCAAAAATACACCAGCAACAAACCTCCCTTTGGGCTTCAAGCAAATAATTAAAATAACTTCCATGTGATACCCGGACCAAAAATAATAAAATAAAATAAAATAATACATTTGATCAATAGCCCTTTCACAGGATTAAAATATTTTAAAATAAGACCAAGTTAGTTGTTCTAGTGGTTAGCTCAGTAGTAAATTTAAGTAAGTGTCAGAAATTTGAATCCCGCCTTGTACATACAGCAATTTATTGGCCAACGACAAACTCTTAAATGGAGCTTCCGATTTGCGACCAATTAATCCTTAACCTATTAAGTTATAAAATACTGTGAACAACAAAAATATTTAAAATAAAAAAATTAATAAAATAATAAAATAAAAAAATTAATTACACTTAAATCAAAATAACAAAGTTCACGTATAATAAAAATTATAAATTTAATAATAATTATTTTACTTTATTACTTTACTAATATTCTCATCTTAAAGAATCTAAATTCCCTTTCACATGGCCATGAAGGTGTCGCATTAGATCGTTATGTAATTGGAATTGGAATTGGATTTGTGTATAGGTAATTGGTTTGCCTTTATAGCTTTATGCACAAATTCCACATCAAAATATATGTTGAGTGCCAGGGAATTATAAACCGTGCTGGTTAAAATTAGCCATTAAAATTAATTATTATTATAAAATATATTATATTAAAAATAAATTAAATTATAAATATTTATATATAATTATATATAATTAATTTTGTATGTGTACATAATATTTTTTATGAAATTATTTGACTTTAAATTTAAAAGATTGTGCAACTCAGAAAACTCTGAAATTAGTACATTTAAATTTTGTGAAATAAAAAATAAAACAAAAAATAAAATATTATTATTATTTCACTATTTTGTTTTTCTCTTTATATAAAATCTTGAAAAAATACTTAAAAAAAAGCAGATCCAACATTAAATTCGCGCTTACACAGTTCATGTGATTTCACACTTATTCAAAGTTGTTTGGTGGGTAGTGAACGCTTTTCAATTATTTATGTACACTTTTTGCATTGAAAAAGGTACTTACTAGTCATCACAAAACGCAAAAGGGAAGCATCTAACCCTGAAATTCCTGAAATTTAGAAAATTATTCTTCCTCTAAGGGTTATACTTTAAGAAGTATTTCAGGTATAATTCGAATGCTTCAATGTTTATATATATATATTAGAGATCATGACTAAATACATTAAAACACTTAAATTTTCGATACATCTAAAATGCTTCTTATACTTTATTATTTTATATCCCTTCACAAGCAAACCAAAGAAACTTAGCATTAGATTTCTTTAGACTTTTAGATTGCGTTTGTTTACAGGACACTGAAACAGAAATATAGAGATATAAAATTATGTTTGGCAGAAAAAATATAAACAGAGATAATATGTACAGAAATATTAAATTAGTGTATTTTGTGAGAGGATATCTCTTAGTTTGGGATGTGGGTCAACGAGATGTTATTTGTGAGAGGGATTGTGTGGAAGCATTTAATCTTGTTACTCAAGATGGTTTTGGGTTTATTGATCCATTGGTGCTCAAAATAAGAGATATCATGCATTGGAATTGGCGTGTTGACTTTCGTTTGATTATGAGAGATGCAAACACAGTGGCAGATACTATGGCAAAGATGGCGATGAAGTTACAACTTTCGCATGTGGAGCTTCTTTCACCTTGGGAGTAGTCTTAAATGGGACTGCCCCTCTATTTAAGCAGTTCCTTGTTTTGTTTGTTTTGTTTTTCTTTGTTTAATTTATTTCAGTCACAAAAAAAATTAGTGTATTTTGTGTCTATACTGACAGGAATGATACAGAAATACTAACAAGAGACACAATTTATTTTTTATTTTTTTTATTATTTTTATTAATTTTTCATAATTATATTTTTTATTATGATATTTTTATCTCAAATTTTTTGAATAAAAAAAATAAAAATAAATTAGATTTTCTTAATTTATTCTAATTTATCACCAAACAAAATATAAGACACAAAATTTTGTGTCCCTATCCATCAATATCTTACTTATTCTATTCTCATTGTCTTATCTCATTTTATTTTCAACCTATTCTGCTATCAGTGTCTTGTCTCATTTTGTTTTAAAAAACAAAGGCAGCCTTACTTAATAAAAAAGTAAGTACAGGAGATAACACATCTACCAAACAACATAAACAACAGCTTGAAAAATTAATTTTAAAAATTAAATTTTAAATTTGAATAATTAAGATTAGATGATATAACCTTTTCTAAACACACCCTCACATCAAACCTTCACACCGCGTTCCTATTTCCTCTCATCGTGTCAACCCTCCGCTGTGAACACCGCCACAGCCCGCCTTCGCAGTGCGCCATCGCCACTGGTGTGCGTCCGTTCATCCCGTTGTCCAGGTTGCCGCTGCCGGCTGCAGCACGAGTGATGCCATGGCATGCATTCCTCATGCGCCCCTGCTGCTGTCTTGCATTCCACGGGTGCCGCCGCGCTACTGCCTCGCGATCCCTGGCGGCCTGATGCTGTGTCGTCGCTGTTCTCCCTCTGCCGCATTGCCATAGTCCGCCTCTGCATTGCGTGTCCGTTTATCCCGTCCTCTAGGTCACCATTGTCGCTGCTGCCGTTGCGAATGATGTCATCCTGCGTTCCCCATGCGCCACTACTGCCATCTCGTGTTCCACGGACCTCTCGTGTTTCACAAGCGGTGCTGCTGCTGTCTCCTCCTCCTCCACTTCTCCGGATGTTTTTTTTATTAGATGGATTTTTTTTGGTAAAAATTTTGGAAGGTAGAAGGTAAAATTGTAAATATAAAAGATGATAATAGGATTGTAGTAGATAATTGAGGCTGAGTTTTTTTTTTAATATTTAATGGACCGGGAATTTCGCTCATTATTTATGTTATTTGCACTCTATTGTTTATTTAGCGAATTATTTTAAAACATAAGTTAAAGAATATCAAGTAATTAACTAAATATAATTAGCAACTTATCTAACTAAACTTATGTTTCTTCTAGATTACACTGTCAAGGACATTAAAGTAAATATACCATAAGAGATTTTGATACTTGATAATGATATCATGATAAAATGAGGATTCAATAAGCTGCATGTGTTCCTTAGAAGGTTTATGACGTTGACATGGAAAAAGAAAAAAAGGACATGATAGTCATTAGTCACCACCACCAACAAACATAGCAACCAAGAGGAATTGAACTTCTCCATATCCATATCCATAAACTCATCATCTTCTTCAAACTACATTATATATCATCAGCATAAATGAACTAAAACCACTTCTTAATCCACCAAAATTTAGAAATTTATGGTAATAAAGATCGAGAAATAAAAGAAAATAACAAGGAGATTTTTATTTAAAAAAAAAAAAGAAAGAAAAAAACTCGAATGAAAACCTACTACTACAATGGGGAAATAAAAGTTACATAAATGGTTACATACGAGGGTAACTAATTATAAAAATATCTAACTAACACTATACATATAGTATCTCTAAATAACAACATTAATAAAAGAAAAAAATTTCTATAGTTACAAAAGAAAAATTATCTATTTTATTTATTTTCTTCTAACTCCAAGGAGGAGTAGTCTTACTGTTGTGGCGGCCTGCTACGGTGGAGTCTCCTTCGGTTTCCGATTCGTGTCGAGAGCTCGAACCTCGTCGGTTCCGGAGGCGAGGAATCACGATGATGAAGATAATGAGGAGGAAGAAGGCAGTGATAAGAACAAGAAACACTATCTTACCATGTAGAGCAAAGTTCTTGTCTTGAGAAATTGGAACCTCATCTACTTGTTCTTGTTCTTGTTCTTGTTGTTTTGGGCCATAATAATAATTAGTGTTGTTATTATTGTTGTAAGGAGTAGTAGTCATGGTTATTAGTTATTAGAAAAGTCTATGGCTCTAGAAGGGTTAGAAGTGGCAAAAATATATATGGTTTATATAATTTGTATTGTTAGTTTTCAATAATTCATCGTGGGAAAACCTTGACCTTTTTTCTCAAATGGGACAACTTAACGGGTCACATTCATTTTTTGTTTTCCCAATGATATTGCCACACAAATTCTTATTGATTAAGAGAAAATTAACACTAAGGTTTGTTTTTAAGATAGGGAAAAAAAACCACATTTTTTATTTTATTTTATTTTATGTTAATGTTGGAAAATAAACTTGTGTTCTTGTGGAACACAATTATACAAATTAAATATATAGTTTTTAACAGAAATTCAATAAAAGTAATAATATTTACACTTTTTACTTTCTCAAAGAATGAAAAATTACTAAATACACAACAAACCGTAATAAAAATTACTTTATATTTTGAATTTTTTTTTACGGGATCCTCTAATTTTGAATATTTGCTTCAATGAACTAATGAGATTAGACTCTTTTTTTATTATTATTATTATTATTATTATTATTATTTCAGGATCTCATTTATGAAATTAAAAAGTGTATTAAAAATAGAAAGCAAGAATAATCAACATTTACATTTTCGCCTTATTACTGTTGCTTTTTCTGTTTCAATATTCGAATGTTACACTAACCTTTTTCTTTTTTTTTTTTATCTATAATCCATTAATACTGACACGAATACGGATATGAGACACGATATAGAACACGTCGACACGTAAATTTTAAAATTTTACATGACACGGCGCATGCATATAAAATATAAAGTGTTCGTTGGTCGGCTCCTGAACAGGTCGGGTGGACAGAAGATGCAAAGGTGGATAGATGAGGGTGTCTTAGTCCTGGGTGCGCTGATCGAGGGTCTGCCGAGCTGGCGAGCACTTGAGTTGGTGAACGGACGAGGGGGGGTGCCACCTGCAAAGACACTCCGACGCTCAAGTCAGAAATCGTACAAGCAGGGGGAGTGATGTAGAAAGTGACGTACCTCGGGGGAAGAGCCAATCTTCCCCTTATATACATGTCAGTAGTGGGCCCCTTATGGGACAGGCCCATATTCCCAAGGACGCTGTCCTGCAGCCGCGTGTGAACCGTACAGGACGCGTGTCCGGGTCGGTTGGAGGGCGCGTGTCCGGGTCGGGTACTGCTCGGGTCGGGTCGGCCCAAAGCTGGTTCTGGGCCGGGCCGTAACAGTGCCCCCACGCGCCAATGGTAGTCGCGGGAGCTACCAATGGCGTGTCGTCTCGCATCTCGTCTGGTCGGTCGCCCGTGGGGAGGACGTGTCCCTAACGCGCGTCTCTTGGTTGCTCAAACAACCGTTTCATCGCTTCGTTTCCTGTGCCGAGCATTGAATGCTCATAATGGGGTAAAAAACCCCGTTTGAAAAGACCATTTTGCCCCCCGGCGTTTCGCGCTCTGGAGGCAGTTTTTAAACGAGTGGTTTTGATACTTCTGCACTTTATGCACTTTTCTCGCACTCCCTATTCTCCCTTCTTCCTCCTTGCTACAAGGCTTTGCTGTGGTGCCTCCGTTCGTGTTTCTTGCATTTTCCCATATTCAACTTCATCTTCCTTTCATCGATTCAGGTAACTTTTGGATCATCCCCTTTTTATGCATTATTCCTGTATGCTTGTTGTTTGGTTCTTTGAAGTTATCGTGTAGCCTCTTAGTTGCGAGTAGACGTGTTAGGGGGAAAGGTACCATTCCAGGGTAGGTTTTTCTCGCTCTTAGCCATTTAGTCTTGCTTGGCCTTAGCCGGGAAGTCGTGAGGGCGGTGTGTGTGTTCGGCTTGAGCAACCGATCTCTTAGACTAACTGGATGGTACCCCCATGTAGGTATGGCTCGCACGGTCTCCCGGGCATCCGTTAACCCCGCGGCGTACGACCAATATGCTTGGGTCGTCTCTGATGTAAGGGATTCACCCAACCAAATGGGCGAAGAGGAGCTCACCGAGTTCCGACAAGCCGGGTATCTATGCGGCGGGACTGACGAGGAGGCCAACTACGACGTCTTCGTCCCGGCTCCCCACGAGCGTTTGTACGAAATCAACTTCCAACCCCGCCAGGTCGCCGACTGGATTTGGTTCTATAAAGCCATGTTCACTCAAGTCGGGGTCCGCATTCCGTTCTCCACCTTTCAGATGGCACTCTTAAACCGAATCTCCGTGTCACCGTCGCAGTTGCATCCGAACAGTTGGGCTTCTATCCGCTGTTTCGAGATGGTCTGTGAATATCTCGACCTGCCGGTGTCCGTAGATGTCTTCCTCTTTTTCTTCACCCTCACAAACCCTTCCAAGGAGGGGAAACATAGGAAAGGGTTCATGTCCTTCCGGGCTGCTCAGGGTCGGAAGATTTTCGGCTTGTTCGAAGATTCTTACCATGGGTTTAAGGACAAGTATTTTAAGGTCCGCCCGGCCAAAGATCGTCACCCCTTTTGGTTGTCTCTGGAGGGGGCACGGCTCATCCCGACTTATTGGAGCTTCGGGGCGGGAGCCAATAGTTTTATTAAGGTGGTTTATAAAAACATGTCGGCAGTAGATCAGCAGATTGCCGAGGTGCTAAACGCGGTTTTTGGGAAGAACCCTGTAAATCCCCATCTCCTTATGGGTGATCGGGAGTCCGGCCGTAACTATATTTGTGAGATGCTTTTCACTTTTCCCTTTATCTTTTTTCCCTTTTGTTGGTATTATGTGACGATTAACCGACCTCCTTTGTTTTCCTGCAGTGGATATGTCTGCGTCAGTGACTGGTCTTCCCGACCTGTTTCAGACTTTCCTTGGTGGTGGTGATGATGAAGAGGATAATGATCAATCTGTTGCTGAGACGTCCGCAGCTCCCCCAGAGGACAAAACTTCTTCAGGGCAGGAGGCCGTTGTTGGGGGGACCGGGACCTCAACGCAAGCCGCCCAGGTCGAGGTCGGGAAAACGGTTCATGACTCTCCCCCTCGCGAAGTGGTAGGTCAAGGGGGTTCGACGTCCGCTCCTGATGATGACGTGGAGGTGGTCGTCCCTACCCCTAAAAGGAAGAGGCCGGCGTCTTCTAGTCCCGAGGGGGTCCTCACCGTCATGGAGAGGAATTTTGATGCAAGTAACTTTATAGATACCCAACTCATTCCTGGCACTGAGGAGTACTTCCATGAGTCTTCCCTTGCCGGGCAGGCGAGGTGGATGTACCGAACTCTTCTGCGGGGCGCCGTGATAGCCCGGAAGGCCGAGTTTGAGCTGTCCGGGATGGAGTCTCTCCGTCGGAAATTGGACTCCGCTGGGAAGGCCAACAATGAATTGAAAAGTGAAGTGGAAACTCTCCGGCAGCAGTTGACTCAATCTTCGGAGAAGTTGGACGCCGCCGAGAAGAAGGCTACCACCGCTGAGCAGAAAGCTACCTCCGCCGAACAAAAGTTAACAGCTGCTGAGAAAAAACAGAAAGAGTCGGACGCGACGATTGAACGTCTGGTCGAGCGTGAGATGGCTCTGGAGAAACAGGTCGGCGAGGCGCAGAAGCGTACGGCCGAAGTCGAGAAGGAGAAGCAGGCCGTGGAGGCCGATCTGGCAACGTGGAAGGCCAAGTATAAAGACGTCGTTAAACAGGGTAAAGGCGCGATTTTGGGCACCGAGGAGGCCCTGAAGGCTCAAATTAAAATTGTTGCCCCTGAGTTCGACACGTCGGCAATTGGCGTTTTTAAGATTATTAAGGATGGCCAGGTTGTTGATGTTCCGAAGAAATGAACTCTTTGTTTCATCGTTTTTGTTTAGCCGTTTTGTTTTGGCTTGTAGACAGTTGTTTTTAGCCGTTTTGGCTTACGAACAGTTTAATCTTAGCCGTTTTAATTTTGGCTTTGTGAACAATGACTCTTTGGCCGCTTGCTCGTGTTGTCGCGATGACGTTTTTCTTACTCGTCCGATCGTGTTATCGTTTTTAGTAACCGTTTTTGGTTTATAGTTGTTTATATCGGCGGCCCGTGGGCTCTCGTGTAGTTGCTCGTTACAACGGTAGTTGATGACCTCCCGGGGTGATCAGTCCCGGGTTAGGTGTCGTTGCTAGTCACGACAAGATGATTTATCTGAAAAACGGAGGTAAAATAGAATGGAGAATTTGCACGAGTGTATCTTATTCGGTATCCACGTAAAAGACTTGAAAGTTACTATGAAATTCAAATGGCAAGTTAACTACTTAGCTAGATTAGCCGGCAGGTTGCTGCGTCCTCTAGGAGTAGAATCTTCTAAGGTTGTCCGCGTTCCATGTTCTCGGGACCTCCTTGCCATCGAGCCTTTCTAACTTAAAGGCCCCTTTTCCCATCACTTTCTTGATTCTATATGGGCCTTCCCAGTTGGCCGCTAGCTTGCCTTCTCCTGGGGTCGGCAGGCCGATATCATTTCGCCTCAGGACGAGGTCGTTTGCCCCGAATTCCCTCTTGAGCACTTTAGTGTTGTAGCAGAGCGCCACTCTTTGTTTTAGCGCCGTTTCTGTCAAGTGGGCCATTTCTCGGGCTTCCTCTATCAGGTCCTTTTCTACAGTTTCCTCTACTCCCTTCAAAAGCAATCGCGGGCTTGGTTCACCGATCTCCACGGGTATTACTGCATCCACCCCGTACGTTAGTCGGAAAGGGGTTTCCTTGGTGGAGGATTGCTCGGTTGTTCGATAAGACCAGAGGACCGATGCTAGCTCGTCGGCCCAAGCACCCTTTTTGTTGTCCAACCTCTTCTTTAGCCTGAGAGGATAACCTTGTTGGCGGACTCCACTTGTCCGTTCGTCCGAGGGTGTTCTACCGAAGAGAACCTTTGCCTTATACCTAGGCCGTTGAGAAATTCTGTGAACTTTTTGTCAGCAAATTGTGTGCCGTTGTCCGAGATGACGACTTCTGGTATCCCGAACCGTGTTATCACCTGCCTCCACATGAATTTTCTGCAATTGGCTGAGGATATGCTAGCCAATGGTTCGGCTTCTATCCATTTGGTATAGTAATCAATTGCCACTATGAGATATTTGACCTGCCCAGGGCCGACAGGGAAGGGCCCTAAGAGGTCGATTCCCCATTGAGCGAATGGCCGGGAGGTCGTCAGCAAGCTCAACTCGTTTGCCGGTGCCTTGGCAAAGTTGGCGTTCTGTTGGCACTTTATGCACTTTTTGACAAACTCTTTGGAATCTGCCATCATCGACGGCCAGTAGTACCCAGCTCGGATCAACTTCCTTGCTAGGGCTTTTCCTCCGATGTGGTGCCCACAGCAGCCCTCGTGGACTTCCCTGAGGACGTAGTCCGTTTGGTCGGGGTGTAGGCACTTCAGTAGGGGCTGGCTGAGCCCTTTTTTGAACAGCTGTCCTTGGATGACGGCGTATTTGGCCGCTTCTCTCCTTAATTTCACCGCATCCTTTTCGTCACCAGGGACTTGGCCGTGTTCTAGGTAGTTGGTGATGGGGTCTAGCCATGAAGGACTTAGGGTTGTTATGTGTAGTGCAATTGCAGGTTCCCTTGTCATGCCTTGGATGAGAGACCGGTTTCCCTCCCCTGGCTTCGTGCTGGCTAATTTTGATAGGAGGTCTGCTCGTGTGTTTCTTTCTCTGGGTACATGCTGGACCGTGACCTCGTCGAACTTTTGGCTCAAGCTTTTGACCTTTTCCAAGTACTTCTGCAACAAGGGGTCCTTGGCTTGATAGCTGCCGTTACTTGGGAAGTGACGACTTGGGAATCGCTGCATACTTCCAGCCTTTTTGCGCCGACCTCTGTTGCTAGGGTCAAGCCTCCTATGAGGGCTTCGTATTCTGCTTGGTTGTTCGAGATGGGGAACTCGAATCTGACCGATTGTTCGTATACGACCCCGTTTGGACTTTCTAGGATGATCCCGGCTCCTCTGAAGGTCTGGTTGGAGGCTCCGTCCACATGGAGCTTCCACCGTGTACCCATGTCTTCGCCTGGGTCTCCTGTTACTTCAACCAAAAAATCCGCCATCGCCTGCGCCTTGATGGCTTGCCGGGGCTCATACCGTATGTCATATTGAGAGAGTTCGATGGACCAAGTCATCATTCTTCCCGCCAGGTCGGGTTTTTGGAGAACTTGTCGGATCCCTTGGTCCGTTCTGACGACCACTTGGTGACTCTGGAAGTACTGTTTTAACCTTCTCGAGGAAGTTAGGAGTGCTAAGGCTAGCTTTTCCAACTTGCTATATCTTAACTCTGCTCCTTGTAGGGCCCTGCTTATGAAGTAGACTGGTTGTTGGGTCCTCCCGTCCTCCCGCACTAGTACAGGTACAGTGGTTCCCCGTCCCTTGGCTTCCCGAGAACGGGAGGTGCCGCTAGGATTTCCTTGAAGTGTTGAAAGGCTTCTTCGCACGCGGGTGTCCACTCAAACGCCATCCCTTTCTTCATGAGGTTGAAGAATGGCAGGGCCTTTGTCGCCGAGGCCCCGAGAAACCGGGAAAGCGATGTCAATCGCCCTGCCAACCTCTGGACGTCCTTGACACAGCCCGGGCTCTTCATCTGAAGTATTGCCTGGCATTTCTCCGGGTTGGCTTCTACCCCTCTCTGAGTTATCATAAATCCTAGGAACTTGCCGGCTTCCATGGCGAAGGCGCACTTGAGGGGGTTCAGCCTCATACCATGTTGACGGAGGGACGCAAACACACTTGCCAGGTCGCTTAGGAGGTCGTCAGGTCGTGTCGTTTTTGCCAGGATGTCGTCCACGTAAACTTCGACCGTTTTCCCTATGAGGTCGTGGAATATCCTGTTCATCAGCCTTTGATATGTCGCCCCTGCATTTTTCAAGCCAAACGGCATCACCTTGTAGCAGAAAGTTCCTCCTGGCGTTATGAACGCCGTTTTGTCTTCGTCTGGTCGGTGCATCGGTATCTGGTTGTAACCGGAGTAGGCGTCCATGAAACTCAGATACCGGTACCCCGCCGCAGCGTCGACGAGTGCATCTATGTTGGGGAGAGGGAAGCAATCTTTGGGGCATGCTTTGTTAAGGTCAGAGTAGTCCACGCACATTCTCCATCTGCCATTGTGTTTTTTCACCAATACCACATTTGAGAGCCACGTCGAGTAGTCCACTTCTCGTATGAAGCCTGCTTCTAGGAGGCCGGCCGTTTGCTTGGCTACCTCCTCTGCTCTCTCCGCCGACATCTTTCTTCTTCGTTGAGCCACTGGGCGTGCTTCCGGCTTGACGGCTAGGTGGTGTGAAATGATTTGTGGATCAATGCCCGGCATGTCGGCTGGCGTCCATGCGAACAGGTCCTTGTTGGCCCTTATCATTTCAATCAAAGGCTCCTTCAACTCATGCGGGAGGTTCTTGTTAACGAATGTGAATCTTTCCCCTTCGTCACCGATGCTAAATTTCTCCAGGTCCCCTTCTGGTTCCGGCCTCGGGTTGTCCTCTACTCTGGCATCGAGGTCGGCTAGGAATACGCCGGATGCTTCCTTGGACTTCTTTCTGAGGGAAAGGCTGGCGTTGTCGCAGGCGACCGCCGTCTCGAGGTCTCCTCTTATGGTCCCTATGGATCCATCATCGGTGACGAACTTCATAACTAGTAGCTTGGTGTTGATTATGGCCTCAAAATCATTGATTGTCTTCCTTCCCAAGATGATATTGTAGGCTGTGGAGTCTCGGAGGATCACGAATTCGGCCATCGCCGACCTTCGGCCTTGCATCTGTCCTACCGAGATCGGTAGGGAAATGACTCCGTCTGGTTTGATGAAGTGGTCGCCTAACCCGATAACCCCGTGCTGGTGGGTCGTCAGGTCGGCATCCTTCAGCCCCAGTGCGTCGAACACGTTTCGGAACATGATGTTTGAGTCGGCCCCAGTGTCGACAAGGATCCGTTTGACGAGGCCGGTTCCTACTCTGGCCGTGATGACCATGGGAGGGTTTTCCGGGGCGTCGCTGAACCATTGATCTTCTGGGCCGAAAGAAATGGACGGGGGTTTTTTGGTACTCTGCACTGGTGAAGATGAGATCGCCAGAACCTTGGCGTCTTTCTTGTGTGCCGACCGGGATTTTGGTGCAGTGTTCTTTGCCGTTACCACGTTTATCACCGTGAGGCCGTGGTCTCTGTCTTCAGGCTCTTGTCGCCGCTTGACCGGGCGTGTCTTGCCTTCCTCGTCCTGGTCGCGATAACGCCTTCTCGGCTCCCTGATGAGATGGGAGAACGCTGCCAGCTTTCCTTCCCTTATCGCTTGCTCTAATGCATCCTTCAAGTCGAAACAGTCCTGCGTTTGGTGGCCATATCCCTTATGGTAATCACAATAAAGGTTCTTGTTTCCGCCTGTGCGGTCCTTGAGTGGTCGGGGCTTCGGGAGAATTCCTTTCTCCGCAATATGTTGGTAGACTTCCATGATGGGGAGGGTGAGTGGAGTGTAGTTAGTAAATTTCCCCACTCGAGGGAACGGTCTAGGTGCTTTGTTTGGCGCCTCCTCCCTGGCCTTTTCTTTCGCCCTCTCCCCGTCGCCACCGAACTGACGAGCCTGGCCGTAACCAGACTGCCGCTTATTGGCAGCCACGACTCGGCTGACTTCTTCATCGTTTATGTATTCTTTGGCCACTGTTTGGATTTCATGCATCGTCCAAACCGATTTCGTTGTAAGGTGCTTTCGGAAGTTCTCGTTAAGGAGGCCGTTCGTCAGGCAGAGACTGGCCACCGAATCGGTTAAGCCGTCGATTTCCAAGCATTCGTCGTTGAACCGATCTAAGTACCTCATGGTCGGCTCTCCCTGTCTTTGGGTTACCCCGAGAAGGTTGATAGGATGCTTGGCCTTTGCTATTCGCGTTGTGAATTGAGCCAGGAATGCGCGGCTGATGTCTGAGAAATTGTAGATAGAACCTTGAGGGAGGCCGTTAAACCATTTGATCGCTGGTCCTGCTAAGGTCACCGGGAAGGCACGGCATCTCACTTCGTCGCCTACTCCCTCTAGATTCATCCTGGCCTCGAAGGCCGTCAGGTGTTCTAGAGGGTCTTGAGTTCCGTCGTACCTCATGTCCGTTGGCTTGTCGAAGTGTTTCGGCAGCCGGACCTCGAGGATAGATCGGTGGAACGGGGTGGCGCCCATTATCACAGGTTGTCGTGTTCTTCCGTCTTCGCGACCTCTTGTCGCTCGATGGGTCGGTCTGCCTCGGGAGTAGATGATCGTGTCATTTCGTCTCCTCATTATGGGTGACTCCTCCCGCGAACTCTCTGCCTCCGTCCGCGGGCGGCTTCGGTAAGAGTCTTCCTCCTCGCTTCCGGGAGACGGGGTATAGCTCGGATCGGTAGAGCGTCCGTCCCGCTCCCTGTCGGCAAGCTGCCGCTCCAGGTTCTGGACTCGGTGGCGCAGCTCTTGCATTATTATGGCGCTATCGCCGCCTGTTCCTCCGAATGGTCGTGTCCCCGTGCGTCGATGGGGGGACCTTCGCCGCCCCCCTTGCGAGGCGACGGAGGCTGCCCCCTCCGCTCCGGCAGCCCGGCCTTGGTCGCCAAGACCCAGTACAGCTTCCATTTAGACGTCCCCACAGACGGCGCCAATGTTCGTTGGTCGGCTCCTGAACAGGTCGGGTGGACAGAAGATGCAAAGGTGGATAGATGAGGGTGTCTTAGTCCTGGGTGCGCTGATCGAGGGTCTGCCGAGCTGGCGAGCACTTGAGTTGGTGAACGGACGAGGGGGGGTGCCACCTGCAAAGACACTCCGACGCTCAAGTCAGAAATCGTACAAGCAGGGGGAGTGATGTAGAAAGTGACGTACCTCGGGGGAAGAGCCAATCTTCCCCTTATATACATGTCAGTAGTGGGCCCCTTATGGGACAGGCCCATATTCCCAAGGACGCTGTCCTGCAGCCGCGTGTGAACCGTACAGGACGCGTGTCCGGGTCGGTTGGAGGGCGCGTGTCCGGGTCGGGTACTGCTCGGGTCGGGTCGGCCCAAAGCTGGTTCTGGGCTGGGCCGTAACATAAAGTATTTTTTAGATAAATCGTAATAATATTTTAATACTTATATAAATTATTTTTTTAATTATTTTTACTGTCTTATTTTAATTATATGAAGTATTTAAAATATTTTTTTATTTTAATAAGTAATAATATATATTATATCTAAATTTATTTTAAAAAGATATGTTAAGAATAAGACTGGACATGTTGACACGTGATGGAATTTAGATGTGTCCAAGTGTGTTCGAAATTTTTTTTATTTTTTATTAAGACATTATTGGACAACTCAGCGAAGTGTCTGTGTTTCGTAGCTTTCTATTTATTAATGTTTAAATTACTAAACATGCTTTCGAATTATCATATAGCGGACAAAAGTATTTTAATTTGTTTACGATAAAAATATTTATATTTTAAAACACGATAAAAATTTAAAAATCAAATTTTGATATATTTTTTATAAAAATATTTAAAATAGATATTTAATCCTCCAAATTTTGTGATTTTACATTAAATAATTTTTTTTATTTTTTCTGTCAAGAACAAAAAATATTTTTAATAATTGAAAAAAATATAATAGCTAAATTTTGGTCTTTTTCACATATACTTTTTAAATAGTTATATTAATATTCTTACAAAATTTCGGATTAAATACACGAGTAACATGTCAAATATAAAACTTGTTTATTATAAAAAATATATTTTTTGTTATTTTTATTATATTTTAAAATATTTTAAGAGTATTTTTATCATTAGTAAATTAAAAATGTGTTTTTGTAAATAATTTAATAATTCAAACACCTTTTTAATAGTTTACTCGTTTATTTAACTGTATGTTTCTTCTTCAGTTCTTCTATTTGAGGCCCCACCGAAATTAGAGCATAGAGGTTGGGGTGGACCAAGTGGCCCATGGTTCCTTTGTTGCTTCATCCGTTATGAAATAATTCTATTTATGTAGAGACATTAGCATTAAAGTATTAAACACCATTCTGTTGGTTTATTTATTAAACTTTGTTTTCATTCTAACATGTGAACAATTTACCTTGCGTTGTATTTTATGGTAGTTATGATTAATAGTATTGGTAAATATGAAATTTTGATAATATTTAAAAATATAGCTAAAATTAAAATCATATCTTTTATTATTCAAAAATATTTTTTAATTTGAAAATAAAAAATAAAATATATGACTTAATAAAAAAATATTATCAAACAATAAACAATACAACCTTAAAATTTTAACTATTTTTTAATTATTACTAAAGTTTTATAGTCGCCTGTTACGGTAAATTTTAGAAGGTTAAATTTAACAGTGTTTGTATAATTTTTTAGAGTGTTTGAGAATGCTCTATATGGTTCTTCTGGAACGTTCTAGAATATTCTAGAAGGTCCCGGAATACCCTAGAAGGTTCTAGAAGACTATGGAAGGTCATAGAGCATTCTAGAAGAGTGTAGATATATATAGGAATATAAAGAATGGTATAGAACAATCTAGACATATTTAGAAAAATATGGTAGGATAGATATTTGTAGTGAAGGTTCTAGATGGTTAATTTAGACCGTTGATTAGATTTAACCCTAACCATCCATTAAGGAGGTGGATGGTTATAAATAGGAAGTGAGAGTTAGTGTGAGTGTGTGTGAATCATTTATAACCACACTTGAGTAATAAAGTGTTCTTTCCACCAAACTTCCTTTCTCTTGTGTTCTCTTGTGTTCTTAGCTTTCTTGCTAAGTATTGCGGGTTAGGCTGACTTGGTCTTAACTCAAGAGGTTGAGTAAGTCCGAGTGCCGGCACGGTAGCGTTGGAGTGTGTCCAAGGCCGTGGCAATTTTGGCATCAGAGCAAGGTTCGAGAGGGAGCACAAATGGTTTGTGGGTATGGCTTCTAATATCACCATGGAGCATATTGTGTCCCAAAGAGGAAGGAATGCTATCCGTTCTTCAAGTGAGCCTAGAGGTAAGGACTCTAACTTCTTAGAAGAAAGAGTTTCTATGTTGGAAAATGTTCTATCCTTCATGGATGAGCGCTTCCAAAGGATAGAACATGACAAGGAGACCCTCGAGACTCACGTCTTGGGAGAACTAAATGCTTTCAAAGAAAGCATGCTCCAAATCAAAGAGAAGCTTGAAAATTCCTTGAAGCTATTTGAAAAAGTTCAAGTTTGGTTCGAGAAGGCAAAATCTCGACCAACCATTATAAGGGAGATGACAAAGATTGATCTCCCAAAGCCAAAGGAGTTCAAGGGCGTGAGGGACGCTCGAGAGGTGGATAATTTCCTATGCCAAATAGAGAGGTACTTTGAAGGCCAAGAGGTGGTCGAAGAAGCAATAAAGGTACGCACTGCAACTCTCTACCTTTCTAATAATGCTACTTTGTGGTGGAGGAGAAAGTGCATATATATGAAAAATGGTACTTGCAACATAGCCACATAGAAAGATTTCAAAAGAGAGTTGAAAAGACAATTCTTCCCCGAGAATGTGGTTTATGAAGCGAGAAAGAAGTTGAGGGAGTTGAAGCACAAGAGTACCATTAGCGATTACGTAAAGGAGTTCACTACTCTCACACTTCAAATTCCCAACTTAGCATCAGATGATGCATTGGTATTCTTCATTGATGGACTCCAACCTTGGGCAAAGCAAGAACTACAAAGAAGGAATGTTAAGGATGTTGATGAGGCCATCGTGGTGGCCGAATCACTCACTGAGTATCATAGGGGAGACTCTAAACCCAAGTCTTCCTCCAAACCTAGTTCTACTAAAGGTGGGAGAGACAAGGGAAAGAGTTTTTCAACCAAGAAGGAAGGAAAATACTATTCAAAGAAAGAGCACGAGGAAAAGAAGAAGACTTTCGTGCCCAAAGGAGGATGTTTCGTGTGCAAGGGACCACACCAAATGAAGAACTGTCCCAAGTTAGGGACTTTGGCAATTATCGCCGAGGAATGAGAAGCTCAAACTCAAGTAACTGAGTGTGTTGGATCTATCCAACACATAAATGCTGTGAAGGGCAAAGAAGCAAGCACTGTAGAAAAGAAAGGCTTGATGTATGTCAAAGCCTTTATCAATGAAAAACCTGTCATGGCTATGATCGACACTGGTGCTACACACAACTTCATCACGCCTGATGAAGCAAAGAGGCTTGGGTTGCAAATCACCGAAAAGAATGGCTGGTTCAAACCCGTGAATACCAAGGGTGAACCCCTTAAGGGAGTAGCAAAAGGGGTTGAGACGACTCTTGGTTCTTGGAAGGGCCTTTTGGATTTCTCAGTAGCACCCATGGACGATTTTAAAATAGTCATCGGGCTCGATTTGCAAAGGAAGGCAAATATAATACCTATGCCATACTATGACGTAGTATGTGTCATAGAGAAAGGGTCTCCATGCATGGTCCCTACAGTCTCTAAAGTTGGCGGACCACCGATACTGTCTGCTATGAAACTCAAAAAAGGGTTCAAGAAGGGAGAGATTACATATTTGGCTCTATTACAAGAAGAGTCAACATCCGAAAGAGAAGACGTTCCTCCCAAAATCAAGGAAGTCCTTGAAGAGAATAAGGATGTGATGCCTCCCGAGTTGACAAAACAACTACCACCTAGGAGAAAGGTGGACCACAAGATTAAATTGGAGTCAGGAGCAAAGCCGCCCGCTTCAACACCTTATAGGATGGCACCGCCAGAACTCGAGGAGTTGAAGAAGCAACTCAAGGATTTGCTAGATGCTGGGTTCATCCGTCCATCGAAGGCACCTTATGGTGCACCAGTCTTGTTCCAAAAGAAGCATGATGGTTCATTGAGACTATGCATCGACTATCGAGCACTGAACAAGGTAACCATCAAGAACAAATACCCCATTCCTTTTATAGCCGATTTGTTTGATCAACTTGGTAGAGCCAAGTGGTTCTCAAAGCTAGATTTGAGGTCAGGATATCACCAAGTGAGAATTGCCGATGGTGATGAGCCTAAGACCATGTGTGTCACGAGGTATGGATCGTATGAGTGGTTGGTGATGCCTTTTGGCTTGACCAATGCTCCTGTGACCTTCTGTACCTTGATGAACGAGATCTTTCGACCTTACTTTGATCGGTTTGTAGTGGTCTACTTGGATGATATTGCTATCTATAGCAATACCTTAGAGGAACATGTAGAACACTTACGAACCGTATTTAAGATCTTGCGAGAGAATAACCTATATGTGAAGAAGAAAAAGTGTTCCTTTACAGGGGAAGAAGTCCACTTCTTAGGACACATCATTAAAGATGGAACTCTCTGCATGGATCAAGGAAAGGTGGAGGCTATCAAAGAGTAGGAACCTCGAAACAAGGTATCTGAATTGACGTCATTCCTTGGGTTAGCTAATTACTATCGGAGGTTTATCAAGGGATACTCAACCAAGGCTGCACCATTAACTTATCTTCTCAAGAAGAATCACTCTTGGGAATGGTCAAAAGAGTGTCAAAAGACTTTTGATGAGTTGAAGGCTGCTATCACAGAAAGACCAGTACTAGCACTACCCGACTACTCAAAGAAGTTTGAAGTCCACACTGATGCTTTTGACTATGCTATTGGAGGAGTTCTGATGCAAGAAGGACATCCTATTACCTTTGAGAGTCGCAAGTTGAATGATACATAGAGGCGATACACTGTCCAAGAGAAAGAGATGACCGCGGTGGTACATTGTCTGAAAACTTGGCGTCATTACTTACTTGGTTCATACTTCATCGTCAAGACAGACAATGTGGCTACAAGCTACTTCCAAACTCAAAAGAAGTTAAGCCCCACACAAGTAGGTGGCAAGACTTCTTGCCTGAGTTTGATTTTGAATTCGAATACAAGTCAAGCAAGACTAATATGGTAGCAGATGTGCTGAGTCGCAAGGCTGAGTTGGCGGCCATTTCTATGGTTGAAGGAGATATTGTGCATACCATCAAGGAAGGGTTGCATCACGATCCATTAGCCAAGAATTTAGTGGAGTTGGCTAGAGAAGGTAAGACCAAAAGATTTTGGTTAGAAAATGACCTTCTTTACACAAAAGGGAGAAGACTATACGTTCCTAAATGGAAAAATCTGATAAGGAAGTTGGTAAGAGAATGCCACGACACCAAGCGGGCTGGTCACCAAGGTCAGCGAAGGACCTTAGCACTCATTAAATCTTCTTATTATTGGCCTCAAATGAGAGATGAAGTGGAGAGCTATGTGAAGACTTGTCTTGTGTGCCAACAAGACAAGATTGAAAATAAGACACCAAGTGGGTTGTTGGAACCTCTACCTTCATTAGAGCAACCGTGGAAAAGTGTCTCTCTAGATTTCATCTCTGCCTTACTGAAATCCGAGGGGTTTGGATCTATTCTCATGGTAGTGGATCGATTTTCGAAGTATGCTACCTTTATACCCACCTTTACTGACTGCACTGCAGAGGAGGCAGCACGACTATTCTTCAAAAATGTGGTAAAATACTGGGGATTGCCTAAGAGCATCATTAGTGATCGAGATCCACGCTTCACAGGACAATTATGGACAGAGCTGTTCAAACTCCTTGGGTCGGAGCTTCATTTCTCAACAAGCTTCCATCCTCAAACCGATGGGCAGACTGAGAGCGTGAATGCCTTACTTGAGTGTTACTTGAGGCATTTTGTAAGCGCTAATAAGAAGGATTGGACAAAACTCCTATACATTGCTCAGTTCTCATACAATCTGCAAAGGAGTGAGGCTACAGGGAAGAGCCCATTCGAGATTGTGACTGGACAACAGCTGCTTACACCTCACTTTCTTTCTTCCTCTTACTCAGGGAAGAGCCCTGGAGCTTATCATATGATTAAGTCATGGGAAGAACAAGCAGATGTTACTCGTTCTTACCTCGACAAAGCTACAAAGAGGATGAAGAAATGGGCAGATAAGAAGAGGAGGCATGCAAGCTATCAAGTGGGAGATAAGGTAATGATTAAACTTCTTCCACAACAATTCAAAACCTTTCGCAAGGTTCATAAGGGTTTAATCCGCAAATATAAAGGGCCATTTGAGATCATTGGACGTGTTGGGGAGGTTTCTTACAGAGTACAACTCCCTCCCTCTATAAAGATCCACCTGGTCTTCCATGTGAGTATGCTTAAACCATATCATGAATACCAAGATGAACCGAGTAAAGGTAACTCGAGTCGTGCTCCGCCCGTGGTGATTAGATCCTTTGATAAAGAAATCGAAGAGATCTTAGCTAATCGCACCATGCGACGAAGATGAGTGCCACCAAGTATCCAATACTTGATCAAGTGGAAAGGACTCCCGATAACCGAAGCTAGTTGGAAAACTCGTGAAGATTTGTGGCAATTCCAAGAACACCTACAACGCTAACATGAACAGAACGCGACGAGGACGTCTACGCATTAGGTGGGGGAGAATGTCACGGTAAATTTTAGAAGGTTAAATTTAACAGTATTTGTATAGTTTTCTAGAGTGTTTAAGAATGCTCTAGATGGTTCTGGAACGTTCTAGAATATCCTAGAAGGTCCCGAAATACTCTAGAAGGTTTTAGAAGACTATGGAAGATAGGGATGCACAAGACCCGGTCCGGCCCGAAGACCCGGACGGGGCCCGGTGACTTCGGGGCTAATTTGGCCCGGCTTTGTTATGGCCCGGTCAGACCTGAGGTTTCAATAGATGGCCCCGATTATTTATTAAATCGGGTTTGGGCCAAGCTTCGGGTCACCCGGCCCCGGCCCGTTGGACCCGTGTGTGCAGTAAGAAAAAATAAAAAAATATGCACTATGTTTTATTGTTTCTTGGCTTTGTGTTTAATGTCCACAATTTCATTCTTCAGGACTCAGGCTTCACATTTCACAGCCCAATAGCCCACAATATTCAGGGGTTAGGACACACTGCACAACATACACCACACTCTCTCAGTCTCTCTCACTCAAACTCGTTTCCCACTTCCCCTGAGGCGCAGCGCCGTAGCCCCAAGCCCCCAACGGCCAACGGAGAGCTTCCTCTTTCTCCACCAAGTCTGATCAACCACCACAACTGCTGACTATCAAACACTGCGCACCAGTAACTCACCTTTAATCATCTCTCAGAGACTTAGTGTTCTCACCAACGCAGTGTTCATCGCAAGATGCAGAGCAGGTAATTTGTTTTTGCTAAAAACCATTGATTTTCATTTTTTCTTGCAACTACTGGCCTATTAAGTGCTAATTATTTCACCTATTTTATTTGTTTTGTTAATTTTTGGAAAGAACTAATGAAATCATTGATATTTTTCTTGCTATGATTGGTTTAATTTTGAGAAAAACTAACAAAATTAATTTTTTTGTATTTAATTTTCTGGTTTGTATTTTGAATACTTCAATGAGGAGAGTTACGGGTTAGATGAAAGTAGGAAGAAGTTATTGATTAGAGATAGAAATTAACAATTGAGAGGAATTGGGAGCAGGAACAATAATTTGCAATTATAATTATTGGATGCCTTAGCAAATTTTTGGAAGTAGGAAGTAGGAACAATAATTTTAGTTTTATAATTTGCACCGCTAATAATTGTAATTGATCTCTTCCACTTAAAATTTGATTGTTATTTAAAAATTGAATTTCATGGTTTGTACACTACTGCACTTTATGTTATTGTGTAATAATGCTTTGGTGAGTATTGAGTAATGCTTTAGTTTGATCTCCCGCTAATAATGCTTTGGTGAGTTTTGAGTAATGATAGCTGTTCTGCCTCTATTCTTACGTGCATTTCAACCTACCTTCAATGATTATCTATGGCTCTATGCCTTATTTCACTTAAGTTTTACAATAATAAGAATGAGACCAACATACTTATGAATCTTTCTTATTTGTTTTTTTTTTCTTTTTTGGATTAGTAAATTAAACATTTAATTCTTTTTGCATTTGTTATTGTTAATGATGAGACTGAACAGTGAACACTTGTTTAAGTATGCTCAGTTTTATTTAGATATATTGAATTTATGATAAGTTGTTTAAGTATGTTTAGTTTTTTTTTAGATATATTGTTATATGAATCTTTTTTATGTTTAGATAAACACAAATGGGAGGAGGAGATTCTAGTTTTATTGCAGTCCAAAGTAATGAGGACAACAAAGCTATGGACATAGAGTATGAGGTTGCTGCTGTCGAGGGACAGCAGGCTAACGAGGGACAGCAGGCTACTCGTAAGAAAAAAAAGTCTTATGTTTGGACTCATTTTAAATAACTTCCATTTAGCGAGACCAATGGAGAGCACAAGGCCAAATGTAATCACTGTTGAAAAGTATATCTATGTCATCCAACTAGACATGGCACAAATTCTTTGAATAAACACTTGAAAATTTTTCACAAGTGGATATTTACAATAGCAGGCAAAAAATGGGACACTTCATGGTTATATGCCTACGGTTGGTGAAGAAGGTGAAGTCGGCAAAACTTTCAAAATCAATGGCTATAGCTTGGAAGATTGTAGGAAGGCAATAGCTGAGTTTATTATCCTTGATGAACACCCTTTTAAAGTGGTCGAAGGGATTGAGTTTCGCAAAATGATTAATCGATTTGAGCCAAGATTCACTGTACCATCCAGGATGACAATGTCAAGAGATTGCTTTCAACTTTATTTAGATGAGAAGAAAAAACTTAAAGCTTGGTTGGCAAAGTCATGTGCTCGAGTTTGTTTGACATCAGATTGTTGGACATCAAATCAAAATTTTAGCTACATGAGCCTAACTACACATTTCGTTGATGACGAATGAAAGTTACAAAAGAGAATTCTCAATTTTTGCTTGATTGATAACCACAAGGGAGAAACAATAGGGAGAGAAATTGAGACATGTTTGAGAGAGTGGGGAATTGAAAAGGTCTTCACAATCATATTAGACAATGCATCTTCAAATGATGGGGCTATCACTTACCTTCAAAGAAAATTAGCTGCAAGGGGTGGATTGGTGTGCAGAGGAAAATATTTGCAAATGAGGTGTTGTGCTCATATTCTCAACTTGATAGTGAATGAAGGAATTAAAGAGCAACATGCCTCCATTGAAAGCATTCGGAATGCTGTTAGGTATGTTAGATCTTCTCCCCAAAGAATTAAAAAATTTAAAGAATGCATTGATGCTGAGTTGATAGAGTCTAAAAGTCTTGTTTGTTTAGATGTTTCAATTAGATGGAATTCCACCTATCTAATGTTGGAACATGCTGGAAAATTTGAAAATTTTTTTGATAGACTTTATGATCAAGAAATTGATTTTTTTAGATGGTTTGGAGAGGATAGTGGGGGTAAAAAGAAAGTTGGTCCACCCACAACACTTGATTGGCAATATATTAGGCTATTCATTGATTTTTTGAGAATCTTCTATGAGATTACTTTGTGTTTCTCATCTTCTTTACATGTTACTTCAAACAAATGCTTTCATAAAATTGTATCTATAAATTCTCAACTAACATCTTGGAGCCACAACAATTCTAAATTATTGGGAACTATGGCATGCTCTATGAAGGCTAAATACGATAAATATTGGAGACCAGTTGACAAATTTAATCCTTTGATACTTGTTGCCGTTGTTTTAGATCCTCGATACAAACTTGATTATCTTTTTTGGTGTTTGGAGGATGTATATGATAAGGAAGTGGCTACTAGTATGACTAGTTTTGAGAAATTTACATTGGAGACATTGTACAAATTTTATTCAAAAAAAATTGTAGATGATAAAATTTTTTATGATGGTGTCAGTTCCTCTAGAGCTGTTTTGGATGATAAAGACAGTAGTCAGTCTAGTGTTAGGTGTGTTGCTGCAAATAGAGTGAATTTGTGAAAAAAACAAAAGAAGGAAAAAGCTAATCCAGATAGCAAATCTGATGTTGAGAAATATTTGGCCGAAGATCCTGTGGACGTCGAAGATGAGAATTTTGATATATTGGCTTGGTGAAAATTAAATGGATCAAAATATAGAATTCTTTCTCCCATAGCCCGTGATGTCTTTAGTATTCCAGTTTTAACTGTTGCATCTGAATCATGCTTTAGTACTGGTGGGTGTGTGGTTGATCTTTATCGTAGCTCTTTGTCACCAAAAATGGCAGAAACTTTAATCTGCACTCAAAGTTGGTTGTATCCTTCTAAGCAGATATTTGAAGAACTTGAGTTTGATCAATTTGACAGTAGTGACAAGATTGTTAATGGTATATTTACTTTATGATGTCTTTACTTTTTTTTATTATTTAATTTAATTCATATGATAATCTTGAGAGACTAATTTTTATGTTTTGCAGATGTTACTAACACATTCACACAACAAGAATCAAGTTCACAACCTTGAGAGCAAGTTACGAATCAAATGAATTTTATTCTGTAGTTGTTTGCTACTTAATAGTTTGTTGTTATTGGTTGGTATGACACTATAAATTATTATTATTATGTTAATCTTGTGTTGGTTGTTAACTTTATTTTAATTGTCTTTTGAACTTTGAATGTTTAGTGTGTAATTGAAATAATTATTATTATAAAACTTTAAATTATTTTTATTAAATTTTAAATTATTATTATGTGAATGTTACAATGTTATGGAATAATTATTTTCCAAAATTTAGAGGTTCAAAAGATGTAGAATTTAATTTTGGTGATGTCGTGATAAAGTTGATCAAGACCCGGACTTCACCCGGTCTAGACCCGGCTTAAGTGTGGCCCGAAAGTAACACGATTTCATCGGGTCTAGGGCCGGGTAAGGGTCTCATAAATAGACCCGGTCATTATTTAGGGTCGGGTTCGGGTCACGGCGAACCCTGCTTCACCCGGCCCCATGTGCACCCCTAATGGAAGGTCATAGAGTATTCTAGAAGAGTGTAGATGTATATAGGAGTATGTAGAATGGTATGGAATAATCTAGAAGTATTTAGAAAAATATGGTAGGATAGATATTTGTAGTGAAAATTCTAGATAGTTAATCTAGACCGTTGATTAGATTTAATTCTAACCATCCATTAAGGAGGTGGATGGCTATAAATAGGAGGTGAGTTAGTGTGAGTGTGTATGAATCATTTGTAACCACATTTGAGTAATAAAATATTCTTTCTACCAAATTTGAGTGCGTGTGAATCATTTGTAGCGTTGGAGCGTGTAATTACTGTAATTATAATTACCATACAATATAATTCATCTATCATATACTACGTATTTTATGTGTTAAGATTACATTTATCCATTTTCTTTATCAACAAAAGAGTTATAATTGTACGCTTAAAGAGAGATATTAAAAACAAATAAAATAATTTTTTTACTAAATAACAACGGTCTTTTTAATATAAAAAGACATTATAGTGTTTTAATAATAATGTTTGATAATTTAATTCCTAAATGAGGACAAATGTTAAAATAGTAAGAATTGGTCTTAGTTATTTTACACGCATATATTCAACTGTGTATTATCACATTAAAAAAGAACATAATTAGATCACTTAAAATGTTTTGTTTAATCAATTCATGAAAATTAAACCCTTATTTTGATTTCAAATTACGGAAAGCGTTGCAATAGCATAGCAAGGGAAAAAAAAAGAAAAAAGAAAAGATAAATTAAAATAAAACAAAACAAACATAAACGCTATCTATCTTTTACCAAAACTGCCAAACAACTGAGATAAGCAAGGACCACTAAAGATACCTACAATCAATCACATGTTCGAATTTTCTTTTATTATATTAATTTTTTAGGATAAATATTTCTTTTATTATTGGAGCTCTTATTTTTCATAAAATTTTGTAGAGAAGAAACAGAGAAAATGAAAACAATACTCTTGTTTCACCTGTCTTTTTCAATATATACGAGAACCCAAAAAAACGCAGCATTTCTGGACTCAGTAGTCACCGACACATTATTTGAAACAGAGGAGAGGAAAGGAAAAAAAAAATGAAAACAAAGTATTATTAAATCAAAAAATGTGGTGATTCGTGATAGAGAGTGCAGAGAAAATGATGACTGTGAGAGAATTTCAGTATGATTCATAGAATGATGAATTATAAAAATGATTTAATTACTAAGCTAATTATTTATACTATCATTGTTCTAACTATCAAATAAATATCTTCGCACCTTGTAACTAACCTAACAAACTAAACAAACTTGCTGACTAAGCAAAACTAACTAACTAACTAATTTGCTGGCTCAGCTACTCCTAAATTACAGTTTATTAGTTAACTATATTTTAGTAAACAACTAAACATACAACTAACTCCATTACAACTTGACTCAACTACTACTTCAACAATGTTGCACTTGCAATATGAGACCATGATCCTCTGTTTGATGTATAATTAAACATTATGCATTAACTTCAATGGATTATTAGAAATAGTGTTCTGTTTTTTACTTTCTGCAGGATTATTAACATGTGTGATGTTTAGGGATTAATGTACAAAAATAAAATTTTCAGGGCTAATTTTGAAATTTCAGGGTCAGTGCTGAACTGGCAGTAGAGTAGAGTTGAATTTGCAAAGGTTGTGAATTGTGATACTGATACAAGATAACAAGAATGACACAATATGCTTTAATATCTACAAACATGAATCATGATATGATGTTGAAGCGAAAAAAATGTTACATAAACACTACAAAACAGTAACCAAATCTGTCGTCATCTAATTGTGTATTGGTCTTTTACTCAAAATGAGCTATAATTTCATTTGATCCGTTACACATGATGAGAATAATTTAGTTTTTGTTATACATAATGATTAATAATTTGGTTTTATTTGCTTTAATTCTACAATGACCATCATAACTAACATAATTATCAAATGGTCATAACATTAATATTATTTATAATTTAATCTCTATATAATTTATCTTTTATTTTTAAATAAGGA
Organism: Arachis stenosperma; assembly: GCF_014773155.1. Lineage (NCBI taxonomy): Eukaryota > Viridiplantae > Streptophyta > Magnoliopsida > Fabales > Fabaceae > Arachis > Arachis stenosperma. The sequence continues at coordinate 7,045,332 of NC_080377.1, read as the reverse complement.
TAAATTTTAAATTTTAAATTATTTTATTGATCTAATATACTTCTCATACTTACTTGAACATCATTGTATGTTTTGTAAGTATTTATTCTCCATGTTCTTCGTTCTTGCCGAAATATAATGCTCCGAAAATGAAGAAACAAGTTCGATTCCTCTAAAACGAAATATACTTGAGAGTTATTACCATACAAGAACATGTATAAATACATATATTGTTAATTAATTTTTAAAGTATATTTTATATTTTTATGTATATTCTACACAAGCAGCTGATTTAGTAGTTAATTTGTGTGTATACTTAAAATAGTTAATTATACTAATACATATATATTTTTGATTAATGAAATCTAATTAAATAAACAGTTTAATTCTAATATACTGTAGCGTAAAATAATTTATATAATTATTTAATACATTTATTTTTTTAAATAATTATTCATATAGTAATATAATTATTTTTGCTAATATAATATTATCGTGATCAAACACACTTATAAATCTGCTTTATACGTGGAAATGAAAATGAATTTGTTACTGTTGTTGAAATTCAAGTATAAAATAGTGTTTATTTTTAGAAATTGAATTTAAAATTGAGAGATTAACTAAAATTTAGTATTATGTTTGATGGTGAGAGATTATAACTAAAATTTTAGTTCTAAGATTTAATTTCAATTTTTTTAATATTTGCATAAAATAAGAACAAAAGAGACTAAAATTATTAAAAATAGAGACTAAAATTTTAATAATATTTAATTTATTTTCAAAAATATATTTATGCTTTTAAATTTTCATTTTACCTTTTTCACCATTCTCACTTCCCCAACTTTACATCTATTTTTCTTTTAATCCCTCATCTCATTACTCTAACTAAATAAAATACTAAAGCATAATTTATTCTTATACACTTTACACCAGATGTAATTCAGTATTTATCTTTCCATATCAATTTCTCTTTCAAATGCTACCTAAATTCTTTAAAAAAAAAAAAGAAAATTTAAGCCGTAAATTGTATTTTAACCCCAGAATTCCCCCATTTTGCAAATTCTACCCTCTACGGGGATTCAGGGGATTCGCACACCACAGCACCAATACACGAATCGCAGCTACACCCTCTTCTCCTTTTGACGATCTCCCTCTGATCTCTCTCTCTCACGCACACTGTGTCATAAAAGGTTCGAACTTTACTCTATCTTAGACACTTACACCAATTTTTTTCATCAATAATGTTCATGTTTTCTTTCCTTTAATTGTTTTTATGCTTTCTGGTTTCTATACTATTTCCAGTTTTCTTAACCATTTCATTTAATTATATTGAAATTCTTGATAATTCATTGGATAGTTGATTATTCTTGAAATTTGGTTACCTTTTTGGCCATTGCTAGGTGCCTGTTTGTCCTTTGGTTCGGGGTAATTTACTAATTTTCTTTTGTTATTGTTAATGTTTAATGATCAGTTTTGCTTCAATTTGGTTATTTACTAATGTAATTTTGGCTCAAGTGGTGATTTTGTGGTAATTGGAATCGGTTCATATTTTTCATTGTTTTGTTTTTGTGGTTTTTGCATATGTAATGTTGAACTGGTGGATCAGAGAGACTGCAATATATGTGAGAATATGTGGTTTATTCTTTTGCCATTGGAAGAGAAATTTGTCTTGATAATAGATTCATAGAATAATAGTTTGATATTGATAATTACTATTGTGGAGTAAGTAACTTGCTAATCTGAAACTCAAAATGAAAAATTGAGGGATTCGATATTTATGTCTCCTTTGCAAGTGTACTGAAACTATGTATATGAAAAAATATTATAGAATATGGCTTCTTTGTGATAATTGATGTATAGGTTCTGAATGGTTAAGTTGTTCATTCTTTTCATAGCTGTAAAATATGTTGAAGTGAAAATCACAAATAACAATCTTAACCTTTGGCATAATGAGAATAGTCCCCTTTGGTAGCTTCATTCGCTTGGTTAAATCGGCAAGCAATAGGGACCATGAACTGGCTTTAGGTAGGGTTAGACTCCTGAATGATTTTTCTTATGGAACTTGAAATTGATAGATTGTGATCATAACTTAACAGTAAAAAAGGGAATGATAGCGTGTAGAGAACACAGCTGAAAATTGAGACAAATGGTGAAGCTATATTTTCTGTTTTTGCAATTGATTACGCTTTGATGATTAGATCAATACAATTTGATCAGTTTAAACTTAGTGTGACTCCTTGTTTAAACTTACAATCCTGTCCTCTTCACATGATATAATTTATATCTATGTGTTGTTTGTGGCTGTATCATAGCATCTTAAGCATATACAATCTTGTCATATATTGAGATTCTTTAACTTTTAGTATATTTTGACAGATAAAACGAATTTTGAACTTTACTGTAGATGCATGTGATAAAAATATAATTACTGTCCCTGCTTGGCATTTCTTTTTGTTTGCTTCGCAGTTGTCTTGTTTATAAATTCCGGGTGTTGTGGTTTTTATCGGCTTTCATTCGTATTGGTATTTATTAGGACTTGGTGAAGACTCATGTCAGCTCCTAATGAGGAAAACTTGTCGTCACATTCCCAGGTGAGTTTTTTCAGTTATGAGCAAACATTTCTTATGCTTGCAATTAATTCTCCTAGCAAGTTTCACACTCCAATCAACTCTTATTTGAAATCATGCTTGTGCACATTTATGTGCTCACTTTAGATTTAGGAAGCAACTTTGAGCTAAGTTCTGGGACTGCTCTCATTTTGTTTTTCATTGTATGTTAAATCAATAATATATGGATGATTTTGTTATTTCTTTTCTATTCACATTAACTGCTGTAAAGATTGTGAAGAGAAATATTGTGTGTTCAGAATTCACAGGGTATTTGTCTTGCTATGAGAATGGTAACCTAATAAATCAAGAAAAACTATGAATTGATCGAGTTGTGGGTTATTATTGTTCTTTGATCCAGTGTGTTTAATCTTCTGATTACATTGCTGAAGATGTTTTAATATTTTCCTAATGTATTGAATTGCTTATCCTTGCATCATCTGCAGAATCAATTTTGCATACCATTGTGACATTTTACATCCATGGATTTTATATGCAATTCAATAATTTGAACTTCAATTAGATGGATTATCTACCTTGACTGTTTATCTAGACTCCAAAGATTGAAATCTAAATCTTGGCGGTGTTAATGTGATTTTAAACATTTTATATCTAATGGTAGCATTATTTTGTTATTCTTTTTGGTGAAAGATTCAGTGATGCTTCTAGTGTAAAAGCTAATAATCTTGAACAGCAAACCTTTGAATTTGTTACATATTTTTCTTTTAGAATAAAGATGGAGAAAATCGCGAATGCCACTTTCATTCCATTTTTTGTTATCTTAGTTGAGCAACATGACATAAACACTGACGTTAGATGATAAGCATTAAGCAATAACTCGTGTTTTCATTTTTTTCTTCCTTCACAAAATCCTGAAAACAGAAACCAGTCAGGCCATTAATTTCCATGATAGTATCATTTCTTCTTGTTGTGGGTTGTCTCCCATATGCATGTTCTAAAGTAATTTAGTTGTGTCAGGGAATTGAAACATTAAGATTTATCAAATAATACATTTTTCTCCACTTATACTTTTTCATGATTCTTTCATTTTGCAGCTCTCATCTCATTTCTTCGCGGATCTCCTTGATTCCATTATAGTCGATGTAGCATCAGAGTGTCACAGAGTAGCAAGGTTGGGCCTTGATTCTAATTTGGAAGAAGAAGATGAAGAATTGAAGTTGTCTGCACAAGCTAGGGTAAGGGTTGCCGATCCTAGCAATAGTAATGAAGCAAATGGCAAGTATGTGGTTGACATATTCGGACAAAGTCATCCTTCCGTGGCAAGTGAAATATTCGAATGCATGAATTGCGGCCGATCCATCATGGCCGGAAGGTTCGCCCCTCATTTGGAGAAGTGCATGGGGAAGGTGATTATTTTATCTCAGAACTTTTTTTGGTTTTGAAAAAAGTTGAATTTAAAACACGATGATTACATAGTTGAACACTAATTATGTATAGTCCTCTATTATCAAGACTGTTCAACACTTGTTATATCTTCTTCAAAATGAGATAAAAGATAATATGCGATTACTTGTTAGTGAGAAGTACATTGGTTTTTCTTTATTTGTCTCTATTTCGTATCATGAAAAATGCTTCTTCTCTGCTCCACCTCAGGGTAGGAAGGCTCGTCTCAAAGTAACAAGAAGCAGCACGGCCGCTGCCGCGCAGAACAATCGGTACTCCCGAGGCGGTCCTGTTTCTACATACTCATCATATTCAAATCACTCTAGCAATAACAGCATGAACCGGTTGCCAAATGGAACCTCCAATTTTGCAGGTGAGGAGCACTCAAATGGGACATTCGAGCCGTGACGCAGTGAGTGAGCATGGAGCAGTGATGTGGCAATGGCTGGCAGGCATGCATGCATGGACTCAGGCTTCCATATCAGCAGTATCATCATCATCATCATCAACTTGGCTTTGCTGGGACACAGCATCATGATGATGTATATGGAGAAAAGGAAAAAGAAAATGGTACCTGTAATTTATATTGGAACTAAGCAATGACAATTTTATGGTAATAAAACATGGGTCGTAGTTTAGTTAATGTATGGAGAAATTAATAGATTGTGATGATTCTGAATTGCTGTGTCTGGTAAAGCAATTGATCAATAATAGCCCGTAGCCCTACAATGTGTATAATTATTTTTTAAAAATAAAAACTTCCGTTGCTGGGACTTGAACCCGGGTCTCTCGGGTGAGAGCCGAATATCCTGACCAACTAGACTACAACGGATTGATGCTATATTGCAACAGAGGTGCTATATATGCGCTACTCCATTTCGGTTCAATAAATAGAATAAATTTGGATAAAAGTGTTAGATCCTAACATTTCTCATAACTTAATATGTTTCCTAAGTAAAGGATAACTCCAATATATAATTAAATCACCTTATCATCATATCAATTAGATATTTTTCTAATCAACTATGTTCCATACACATTTAAAAAAATAAAAATAACGACCAAATAAATAACTCACATAAATTATATATTAAAATATAAAATATATATTAAAAATATATAAAACATATATATATATATATATATATATATATATATATATATATATATATATATATATATATATATATATATTCAATAATTAACTTTTAGTGCATACATAATATTTGTTCTCTAATAAAATATAATAAATTTTACTTTGAGCCATTTACTAGATAAATATTCCCAAACATAATTTTAGATTTATACTTTTTAAATATACAATCTTTTGTTGGCTGCTTATTGTTAATTTGATTATTCTCTTAATTGAGCCATTTCCGTTAACAGAGAACTTTGTAGGCTATCATATACATTTTTAATATATTTAGCAGCAATACTATATAACTAATAAAATCTATTAATTTTTGGTTAATACTTAGCTAGCCAACACTTTATACTCTAAATACTAAATTTTAAACACTAAATCATAAATCTTAAATCTTAGTCGTATAAAAATAAGATATTTGACTAAGATATTAGCTAACATTGATTAAAAAAAAGGTTTTGGTCTCCTAATATGTTTCTATATTTATTAAGTGAAAAAAGGTTAGATAATTTTTCTTATCATGTAATAAGAATAATATTTAAGAATTTCATATGTGCTATGACCTATGGGAGACTGTTTATTTTCCTCTGTGAGAATCCATATTGGTTACGTTGTTGGTGATTATTATTAAGGGTATTTTATACCACAAATGATCACCACTATGATACTATAAAGTTCTATATTAATAATTAAACGATGGAAATATGTATATACTACAGTCAAGTGGGGCTAGATTAAAGGTTGATTATGATTAGAAATTAAAAATGTAATTGATTGAGACATAGAACTAAGTAGCTCACGACTCCCACTTATCCCTGCCTCTCACACCTTCCATATATGTGAGATAACTTTTCCTTGGGGTAAAGAATGAAAATAGAAATAAATCAAGTGTTGTATATAGTTTATTTAATACTAAAATATATACCAAATTGAAGTATAACCAAAATACCAATTTTATCCTTTTCTGCTTCACAAATTTCTTCAATATGATTTCAAATTTGATAACCGCTTTTGATTAATCAATTGAAATGTATTGTATTATAATATTTTGAGTGTATTTTAGTTTTTATTTTCTTCTTAGTATTTTCTCTTCTCCCATATTTAAGATTATTATCTCATTGAAATTTTTAATGTTTCTTTGAAGGATCACATTCTGTTGTATTTTTTATGATCCTTTTAGTGATTTACTCCTGTAATTCCTTTTTTCTACGAAAGAATTATATCTTTGACAAGAAAAAAAAAAGAATAATAAAGTGTACACATAAACATTTCGAACCTGCACGTTTTGTAAAAATAATAATAATAAAAAAAGAACTTAATTATGTTATATTTATAAAAAAGTTATATAAGTCAAAATGATAATAAAATAATAAAAATTAAAATAACTGTTTTATTTTTATAAATTATTTTTAAAATATATATTAACTGCTAGTCTATATTTTTGCACATTCCATATTATTATTTGTTATTTATACATTATTTAGTATTATAGTATAGGTTATTAAAAACACTTCAGTTTTTGTTACACATACATTTATTATTTATATTTGATTCAAAATTTTTTATTGAAATACATTTTATTTTATTGATAGTTATTTATCTAATTCAACTATTATTTATTTAGCTACTTAGAATTTATTTTTATTAATTTATTTATAATGATTTACTTAATTTGATTATTTTTATTTAATAATTGATATTTAATTTAATTTTTGATTTATTAAATAATTATTTATTCATTTTGCATGTAAAGCATTATTAAATCATTTAAAAAAATGGGAGAAAGAAGAGAGAAAAGGGAAATTTTTTATTTTTAATATTGGAGTGGTAATTGTGTTTTTTTAAAATGTGGATTGCTGGGGTGTTATACTCAAATGTGGAATCATTTAACTAGAAAAGCAGAAATCGGATCGCCCGATTTATTAGAGGTACAAAAATCGGACCGTTCGATTTCTAGAGGTACACAAATTAGACCGTCCGATTTGTAGAAGTACAGAAATTGGACCGTCCGATTTGTGTTTAAAAAAATAAAAAAATTTTAGGTACATAAATCGGACCCTCCGATTTGTGTACTTCCACAATTTTAAAAAACACTACAAATTACAATATTATTAAAGTATATCACCACTTCTACTTCTATAACAAAAAAAATTAGCCACAGGGGGTTTGTTACTAACTTAGTACTTACACTAATCATTATGAGTTGCATCTATATATCCATATTAGTTTCTGAAATTTGGATTTAGAAAGGAGGTTGAGAAGTTCAAATAGAATTATTGAAATCACATGCACGCGTGGTTTGACATGCACTGTGATGGAACATTCGACAAATTTAAATTCTGGTGATTTCTACTTCTCTTATGAAAGAACTTTAATTTCCATTCTCATGTCTCTAATGTCTATGACAACGTGTGATGATAGAGAAAAGCAAATGGTTCTTTTCCAGTAATAAAAGGCCCATTTCTTGAGAAGGAAACAATCTGAAAATCATGTTCAGCTTTCTCTCCTCTCTTCACTTTTTATTTAAAGTTTATTAGCTCACCAATCATCTTAGAGTAAATGTTGAAATTATTTTTTGAAATTTCATATTTAAATTAAGTTTGTCCCTAAATGTTGTTTTAAACAATTTTGTTATTCGATATATATATTTTTTAATTAAATTAGTCTTTGCGAATTTTTCAATTAACAATCTGTATTTGTTAATTGAAAAATAACATCTAAATAAAACAAAATGATATCATTTTGCTTTTTTAATCGAGAGAATCCCTTGCAGATGACATTGTATTTGTTTTTTATCCCTTTTTTTCTCTCCATGGATATTTATATACACATAAATTTAGTTTGGTTTGGTAAAATTTATTGAAGATGTGTTTGTGATTTTTAATATAAACACCTCGTTTTACGTTTAATAAATTAAAAAGTTTATTAAAAATATTTTTAAAAGTATTTAAAATTTTTTTTAAATTAATTTATACTTATTAAAATTTAAAAAATCTAATATAACTTTTTACATTAATATCTATTATAATATTTTTAAATTTTAAAAATTATTTTATTAAATATATTTATTATTATTTATATTTATTAAAAATTATTTTTAATTTAATTTACTAAACACATATGCTATCACCTTTTTTTTCACATAATGGTCCATGTTATATATTACGCTAATGGAAGTAAAATTGAAATGCTCGTCGAAACTAACATGATTCATTAAAAAAATATTTTGGGTACTAACTTTGTTAAAAAAAATTAGAGACCAGCTTGTTTCAAATGTAAAACTTTAGAGAGTAAGTTGAGCATTTATTAAAGGCCAATTCTATGATAAAGAGACTTCTGCATGCATAGAATGAAGAGAAATATTTACTCTATTTAAAAAAAATAAAAATAAAATGATATATTTTATGTGATAGTTATTTAATTATTTATCAAATAATTATAAAATCTTCATCCTTTTATCATTTTTTCTTTCTACCAGCTACCATAGCATATGTAACTCTACTAAATTATCTCATTATTAGAGTTATATATTTTTTGTTTTCTCATCATATCTCTTAATCCGATAAATTAAATACTAATTTTTATAAATTTAAATTCTATTTAATAATTTATTTTGTTATTGATATTCAAATTTTCTATACTTACTTAAACAAATTATGAACTATCACTAAACTAACCCAAATTGCTTACTAAAATTATATGTTATGACTCTAAATTTGTTGAATGCATTTAATAATATTTAAAGATTATTTACTTAATTAATTAATTAAAAAATCTTAGACTTGCTACTGAAATTAAATTCACTTTTTCTAGTATGTAAAGTTAAAAATAATATATTTATTCTCATTAGTTTATATTTTTGAGACAAATAATTATAACATGATAGCAGAATTTACAACTAAAATTTTTAAATTTTGACTCTTGTTATTCTAAAAAAAATGTAAACAAAAAAAGCATATGTATATATATTCAAGATTTTAACTCTAAAACAATTTTTAGATAAATTTATATATTAAAAATATAATTATTTATTAAATTAAAATTTTGAAACCAGTGATTTTACGTCATATAAGACAATTTCTACAGTTTTCATTGTTGGAAGTTTAGGCAATTGTCCTCATCAGCTAATCTATTCGATCAAATCGCTAATATATATGCAGCAACGTATACCTAAATTAAACAATATATGAACGCTAATCTTGTTTTTTCCTCTTCTATTTTCTCTGTCTCTCTTTATGTGTGGTTGAAGGTCCAGTGGTGGAGGGGTAGTGTAATTCAATGGGGTCAGTCGGTAGAGTAAATTATTAAAGTAATATTTAAAAATTTATATCATTGACAAAAAATATTACAAAAAATATTAATGATAAATAAATTCTTAAAAAATTTTAAAAAGTGACAAAAAAATATATATTAAATATATATTTTTAAAAAAAATTTAGACATTAAATTTTGATATAAATTTTTATAATTATTATTAAAAAATATTTTTTTTATTTTTAAAATTTAATATTTATGCCAAAAATTAAATCTCAAAATAATTCTTGAAATTGTATTTAAAATTCAAAGTAATATTTTAAATTTATAATTATCTAATTTTGTTTTTAAAATTGTATTCCAGACCTTACAATAGTCCTTCAATCAATTTTTATCTAACACTGATCATCAAAAAGTTGAGGTGGTCTGATATTTGCCACACTGGCATGCTAACGACTAGCTAACGTGATCATAGTAAAGTAAACTCTTTTTTTGTAATATGGTCTTATACCCAATTAAAATCTTAATCTCCAATTTATGTTCATTAATTGCAGTGCTTCTCCTTCTAGAATATCACATAAGAGATTGTGGTAAAAAACAAAAGCGTCAATGCTATAATAAACAAAGCAAAATTATTAGTACACTTTGCCATCATTATATATATATATATATATATATATATATATATATATATATATATATATATATATATATTGTTTTGTTTTTAAATAAAAAAAAAACTCTTGTATATATAATCAATGAGTGTACATGTTTATATAAAATAGTATAAATATGTTTATAATTTGCGAGAGTGAAGAATGTCATTGTCGTGGTGCATGCACAAACAGAGTTTTATTGTGGAAACTATGCATTCACTTTTAACTTTGAAATTTCCTATGATATTATGATTGGTTATTGTAAAAAAATGAATAAAGATGTCAAATGAGACACTGCTTGATTTTGACCACTACCACTGTATATATATCTTGCAGATTTCTTTTCATTCCCTCCACTATGTTATGTAATAATGGTGGAACTTTTTTGCCTTGGTTAATAATTTTTATTGATTTTTTTTTTGCAAAATGTTATGTATACAATCAGGGACAAAGATAATAAAATAATTTTACTTGTAAATAAAAATAAAATAAATAAAAAGTGCCTTCTAAAAGTGTTTATCTTTAGTAGTTAATTGATAATAGATAAATTAAAATAGATTCTACTTCTGTATTTCTTCCAAAAAACTCATCTTTCAAATATTTATCTAACATACCAAAAATTGAATATAAATTTCTACTAAATTTTATCCGTCTCTTCATAGCAGGCTCAACAATTAAGCCAAGGATATGAATCTGGTGCACCAGAGATTCTAAGTTTCGGAAGTTATCAAGGATATGATCCTTGAATTCCTTCAACATCGAATGCAGATTTGGAATAGAACTGAAAGTGGTCAAGATCTCCAGTAGCAGTTCATCCAGTAGTTAGTATAAAGAATTTTGCATTTTATTTAACCAACATACTAGAAGAGAAGAAAAAGAAAAGCTTTGCAATTTGTGAACATAAATTGGAGATTGGGATTTTAAATTGGAGAGAGGGACCACATTAGAAAAAAAGAGTTTACTTCGCCATGTTTGCTAGCCGTTGGCATGCCAGGGTGGCAGGTATTAGGCCACCTCAGCTTTCTGATGGCTAGTGTTGGGTGAAAATTAGTTGAGGGACTACTACGAGTATCAAAGTGCAACTTTGAAAACAAAATTGGGTAATTATAAATTTGAAGGATTACTTTGAGTCTCGAGTGTAATTTTAGGGATCATTTTGAGGCTTAACTTTCTTTTCATTTTTAAAATTTGGTAATTTTATGTCAAGTGAATTTTTTTAATTTTTTAATTGTGAATGACCATATTTTAAGAAAAAATCTAAAAATCAAATTTTGTTCTGAATTTTTTTGCACATTATAAATATTTATTCAAATATTGCTACAAAAATTCGGATTAAATGAATAAGTTGTTTGTTAAATATAATTTTTTGTCAGTTACAAAATATATAATATTTATTAGTTATTTTTGTCGCATTTTCCAATCTTTCAAGAGTTGTTTTGTTGATAACATCTTTCAAGATTTTTTGTCAGTGACTGAATGTTTTGAGTCCAAGTTGATAATTAGTCCTATTTTTTAATAGTATTTTTTTATTATTTGCCTCCCTAAATTATCTTGATTATATTTAATTATACATTTAATTTTACTTGAAATATAATTCTCACTTTTTTTTGGCATATTTAAAATTATATTTTGTTTACTCCTAACAATTTTTATATTTTTTTTTATGTGTATATTCTAACATAATCATTATTTTATGTAACTCAATTTAAAATTTTTATATTTAGCGACACTTTACCACCTTGTAGTATAAATAATACATTATACAAATAAGCGTATAATTTTTAATAATTACAAAATATTTGTTTATGATAGAGTAAGTTAAGAGAGAGTGAAAGGTAGTTAGCTAGCTCAGTTTTCAGTTAGCTTAGCTCACACACACACACAGTCAGTTAGCTTAGCCAGTTAGATTTTCTTTTAGCTCAGTTTGTTAAGTTTGTTAAGCACGTGTAGTTTACAATGTGTAACAGTTGTGCTATAAGTGCCACCACTGAACTCATCTGAAACCTCACTTTACTCTTTCTTACATCTTCAATCAAAAGCACAGAACCACTCTGCTTTCACTCCTTCTTTACTCTTCAACTTTTCTCTCCCTAATCTTCTTCTTTGAGTCTGATATCATTTCATGGTATCAGAGCTTGCATTCAACTTCAATGACGGACAGCTCATCAACAACAGAGGCTACAACACACCAATCGACCATAGTGCCAAGCTTCACCTCTTCACCGATCTCTATAAAGCTCGATGATGATAACTTCTTACAACGAAAAGATCAAGTGGAGTCTACAATCGAAAGTCACAATCTGCTTCATCACATCACGGGAGAATAAATTCCTCAGCGACTCGATAGATCTGGACGCATCACACCAGAATTTGCAATTTGGAAAAGACAAGATGCATTGTTAAAGTCTTGGCTTCTTGCTTCCATGACCAACCCCTTCAAAAGTCGGATGGTAGGATGTGTTTACTCTCATGAGGTCTGAAAAAGGTTAGACGACCATTTCTCTTCACAAATTAAAGCAAGAATAATTCAATTAAAGAACAAATTGAGTACGATCAAGATAGGCAATTCTGTAAGTGAGTATGTGTTAGCATTAAAAGGGACAATTGATGCCTTAGCCTCTGTAGGAGAACCAATAAGGGAGAATGATCATGTTAATGCAATTTTAAATGGTCTGAGTGAGGAATATGGCACGACAATCACTTCTGTGGTTGCAAGACCAGTAAGCATCACTGTTGGAGAGCTAGAATCACTTTTATTGACTCATGAAAGCATGTTTGAAATGTTTAGAAAGTCAGATTCAATTATACAAGCAAATGTAGCACATAGCACATAAGGATACTCACAGAACTTTAACCACAGAGGTGGATTTCGAGGTAGCTCTCGTGGTGGTGGCAGGAACATGAGAGGTGGTAGAGGCTTCTATAATGAAAGTGGACAACAGTTTGGTCCAAACAGTTACAACAACTACAATTCAAGAACTCAAGGGGAGAACAATTTTAGTGGCAGCAACTCGAGCAACAATTCAAGATATGATGCTCAGTCCTATAGTGACTCAAGGTTCAACAATAACAATGGAGGAATGTTCAACAATATAAACCAATTTGCCAAGTGTGTGATAAGTCTAGACACACTGCCAATATGTGTTGGTACAGGTATGAGAGGAATGAAGATTCAAGAACACAGTACAATAGGTCAAGTGCACAGCCACTGCAAGAAGTACAAGCCAATCTGAGCAATGTTTTGGCTACACCAGCAACCCTACAAGATTAAAACTGGTATCCAGATTCGGGTGCTACACACCACATGACATCAGACCAGCAAAATCTGATTGAGAAAGAAAACTATGAAGGCACAGATCAAGTCATCATAGGGAACGGATCAGGTTTGCACATTAACTTTGTTGGAAACTCTTATTTCAAAACTGATTTAAGTAACAAAAATTTCTTGCTGCACAAACTACTTCATGTTCCTTATATTACAAAGAATTTGGTGAGTGTGAACAAATTCTGTTGTGACAATGATGTTTACTTTGAATTTTATTCTAATGGCTGCTGTGTAAAATCTCAGGCAACTAAATAGATTGTTATACATGGAGAGGTTGAAAAGGGAATGTAAAAGTTCCTCAACTTCACTCCATCAAGAAACTCAGCTGCATTTGTCTCAACTGTCTCTACATCTGATAATCAATTTCTCCTTTGGCACAATAGACTATGCCACCCTTCCAATAATATTGTTATTGTTGTTCTAAAGTCTTATAACATTGTTGCTTCTTCTAATAAAAGTCCTTGTGAGTCATGTTGTATTGGGAAGTCTCACTGCCTCCCTTATCCTCTTTCTAATACTGTTTATACTACTCCTTTACAATTAGTCTACAAAGATGTTTGGGGCCCTGCTCCTATTTCTGATTTGAATGGTAACTATTACTTTGTTAATTTCATTAATGCTTATAGTAAACATACCTGGCTCTATCTCATTAAAACTCGGTCTCAAGTCAAATAAGTTTTTAAATATTTCCAACAAATGGTTGAACTGCAATTGAACACTAAAATTAAGATGCTTCAGTCTGACAATGCTGCTGAATATGTAAGTTTAGCTAAGGATTTCCAGGCACAATGAGTAATTCACAGGTTTTCCTGCCCCCTTGAACACCAACAGAACGGCAGTGCTGAGAGGAAGCACAGACATGTGGTGGAGAAGGGCCTTGCAATGCTTGCAGGTGTTGGGATGCCAACAAAATACTGGGGAGAAGCCTTTTTAGCTGTAGTATACTTGATAAACAAGCTGCCAACTTGCAAGGTCAATCACCCTTTAACAAGCTGTTTGCAAAATAATTTGACTACACAAGCCTCAAGGTGCTTGGCTGTCTGTGTTTTCCTCATTTGAGGCCTTACAATAGGCACAAATTGGATTTCAGATTAGCACCCTGTGTATTCCTAGGCTACAACACACTCCACAAAGGCTTCAAATGCCTTACAAGGAAAAGTAGTGGTCTCAAGCAATGTGGTGTTTGATGAGCACCAGTTTCCCTTAAAAAATGGCCAGTTTAAACTCTCTCAACTACAAGAAGGAGGCTCTATACCCCAACCTCAATTAGCACCAATCATTCCTCTTCTATGAATCTCTGCAGCTCCAATATTAGCTTCAACAAATAAGCTCCCAGAAAACTCTAATGATGCCTCACATACACCAACCCCTATTCAGCCTAGTTTAAGCAACTCCACTTCTCCACAAATACCAACCTCAACTCACCACACTCAAAACTCTAATCCTAGCCCCATCATTTACTTCAAACATACAGCCACCCAATCCCACCTTATTTTTTCCTATACCATTAGCACCATCAGCTACACCAAACCTAATTCCTATCTCAGACCTTGAAATTGTCCTCCCTCTAGCAGAGGAACCCTTGTCTGCACTTCTAAATGTTCATCCCATGGTCACATGAAGTAAGAATGGAGTGTTTAAACCTAGGGTTTTTTCTTCTCAAGTTGAACCGAGATCAGTAAAAAATGCCTTGAAAAATCCAGCCTGGAAGGCTGCCATGGATGCAGAGTACAATGCTCTAATCCAAAATCATACTTGGAAGTTGGTTCCCTTGCCAGAAAGAAGAGAAGCAGTAGACAGCAGGTAGGTGTTTTGTGTTAAGTATAACTCTGATGGCAGCCTCCAAAAATACAAAGTCTGGTCGGTGGCATAGGGCTTTTTACAAAGGCCAGGCTTTGACTTCACTGATACATACAACCCTGTTATTAAACCCACCTCAATTCGAATTGTGCTTACCTTGGTCTTGAGTAGAAGTTGGACAATCAGGTAACTTGGCGTGAATAATGCGTTCCTGCATGGTGATCTAACCGAAGATGTATACATGAGGCAACCAAGAGGCTATGAACTAGGAGATGGTCATTTAGTATGCAAACTCACGAAGGCGCTCTATGGCCTGAAGCAGGCACCAAGGACCTGGTACCACAAGCTCTCTACAGCTTTGCAACACCTTGGATTTAGTGCTATAAAATCTGATGTCTATGTCTTTGTCAGATTCAAACAAAACTCTACATTGTTCGTTCTTGTGTATGTCGATGATATAACAATCACAGGGGCTTCAAAAGAAGCAATTGACCAAGTGATTCAGCAACTAAATCACAAGTTTGCACTCAAGGATCTAGGTGATTTACATTACTTCCTTGGAATTCAGGTAACTAGGACTAATGCTGGTGGTCTAATCCTGTCTCAAGAGAAGTATGTTAAAGACTGGTGCACGAAATTGCAATCACACTTTTGCAATCCCGCACAACTAACCAGCAAGTGCACTGGGTCGTCCAAGTAATACCTTGCGTGAGCAAGGGTCGATCCCACGGAGATTGTCGGCTTGAAGCAAGCTATGGTTATCTTGTAAATCTTAGTCAGGATATCAGAAATTATCAGGATTGATTGTAAAAAGCAAAAGAACATGAAATGGTTACTTGTATTGCAGTAATGGAGAATAGGTTGGGGTTTTGGAGATGCTCCATCTTCTGAATCTCTGCTTTCCTACTGTCTTCTTCATCAAACACGCAAGGCTCCTTCCATGGCAAGCTGTATGTAGGGTTTCACCGTTGTCAGTGGCTACCTCCCATCCTCTCATTGGAAATGTTCAACGCACCCTGTCATGGCACGGCTATCCATCTGTCGGTTCTCAATCAGGCCGGAATAGAATCCAGTGATTCTTTTGCGTCTGTCACTAACGCCCCGCCTTCAGGAGTTTGAAGCACGTCACAGTCATTCAGTCATTGAATCCTAGTCAGAATACCACAGACAAGGTTTAGACCTTCCGGATTCTCTTGAATGCCGCCATCAGTTCTAGCTTATACCACGAAGATTCTGGTTAAGGAATCCAAGAGATATCTACTCAATCTAAGGTAGAACGGAGGTGGTTGTCAGGCACACGTTCATAGTTGAGAATATGATGAGTGTCACAGATCATCACATTCATCCGGGTTAAGAACAAGTGATATCTTAGAATGGAAGCAAGCATGATTGAATAAGAAACAGTAGTAATTGCATTAATCCATCAAGACACAGCAGAGCTCCTCACCCCCAACCATGGGGTTTAGAGACTCATGCCGTGGAAAGTATACAATGAAACGTGTAAAAATGTCATGAGGTACAGGAACAATGTCAAAAGGTCCTATTAATAGTAAACTAGTATCCTAAGGTTTACAGAATTGAGTAAATGACAGAAAAATCTACTTCCGGGCCCACTTGGTGTGTGCTTGGGCTGAGCAATGAAGCATTTTCATGTAGAGACCTTTTCTGGAGTTAAACGCCAGCTTTCATGCCAGTTTGGGCGTTTAACTCCAAGTTTTATGCCAGTTCCGGCGTTTAACGCTGGAATTTCTGAGGCCGAATTGCTACGCCGGTTTGGGCCATCAAATCTTGGGCAAAGTATGGACTATCATATATTGCTGGAAAGCCCAGGATGTCTACTTTCCAATGCCATTGAGAGCGCGCCAATTGGGCTTCTGTAGCTCCAGAAAATCCACTTCGAGTGCAGGGAGGTCAGAATCCAACAGCATCTGCAGTCCTTTTCCGTCTCTGAATCAGATTTTTGCTCAGAACCTTCAATTTCAGTCAGAAAATACCTGAAATCACAGAAAAACACACGAACTCATAGTAAATTCCAGAAAAGTGAATTTTAACTAAAAACTAATAAAAATATATTAAAAACTAACTAAAAGATACTAAAAACATACTAAAAACAATGCCAAAAAGCGTATAAATTATCCGCTCATCACAACACCAAACTTAAATTATTGCTTGTCCCCAAGCAACTGAAAATCAAAATAGGATAAAAAGAAGAGAATATACTATAGACTCCAAAATATCAAAGAAACATAGTTCCAATTAGATGAGCGGGACTAGTAGCTTTTTGCCTCCGAACAGTTTTGGCATCTCACTCTATCCTTTGAAGTTCAGAATGATTGGCATCTATGAGAACTCAGAACTCAGATAGTGTTATTGATTCTCCTAGTTAAGTATAATGATTCTTGAACATAGCTAGTGTATGAGTCTTGGCTGTGGCCCAAAGCACTCTGTCTTCCAGTATTACCACCGGATACATACATGCCACAGACACATAATTGGGTGAACCTTTTTAGATTGTGACTCAGCTTTGCTAGAATCCCCAATTAGAGGTGTCCAGGGTTCTTAAGCACACTCTTTTTGCCTTGGTTCACAACTTTATTTCTTTCTTTTTCTTTCTTTTTCTTCTCTTTTTTTTTCGAAATTTTTTTTTTCACTGCTTTTTCTTGCTTCAAGAATCAATTTGATGATTTTTCAGATCCTCAATAACAGTTCTCTTTCTCCTCATTCTTTCAAGAGCCAACAATTTTAACATTCTTAAAACAACAAATTCAAAAGACATATGCACTGTTCAAGCATT
Source organism: Arachis stenosperma (assembly GCF_014773155.1). Taxonomy (NCBI): domain Eukaryota; kingdom Viridiplantae; phylum Streptophyta; class Magnoliopsida; order Fabales; family Fabaceae; genus Arachis; species Arachis stenosperma. The sequence goes on along the minus strand of NC_080377.1, from coordinate 7,027,370 downwards.
CATTCAGAAAACAAAAAGTATTGTCACCACATCAAACTAATTCAACTAGTTTCAGAGATAAATTTCGAAATCCTGTACTTCTTGTTCTTTTGTGATTAAAGCATTTTTCATTTAAGAGAAGTGATGGATTCATAGGACATTCATAGCTTTTAAGGCATAAACTTTAAATTTTATTAATTAAGAACAAGACTCAAATATAGATATAAGATGAGACTAGAAATAGAAAAACAAGAACAAAAACGAAAAATAGGCTCCTAATGATAGAGGTTTTCACAGAGTTAGGACTCAACAACCTTGATTTTGAGAAGTGGATGCTCCCTCAGCTTGAGAGGAGAGCTTTTGGCGTTTCATCTCTTGGAGTTCACGCCCCTGCTTCTCTTGTTCTTTCAGCAATTTGCAGAGCATGCAGTTCTGATTCTGCTGTTCTTCCTTCAGTTGCTCCATAATTTCTTGCAACTTGGTGACAGATGCTTCTAGGCTGGCCCAGTAGCCAATTTCAGGGAATTCAGGGAGGAACTCCTGCGCCCTCCTTTTGATAGAGTTGTCTTGCATTTGTCCTTCTATTGACTTCTTGGTGATTGGGTGTTCAATGGGTATGAACTCATCTACTCCCATCTTCACCCCAGCCTCTTTACAGAGCAAGGAGATTAAGCTTGGGTAAGCCAGTTTGGCTTCAGTGGAATTTTTATTTGCAATTGTATAAATCTCACAGGCAATCACATGATGAACCTCCACTTCTTTTCCAAGCATAATGCAATGAATCATCACTGCTCTCTTGATTGTAACCTCAGAACAGTTGCTAGTGGGCAATATGGAACGCCCAATAAAGTCTAGCCAACCTCTTGCAATTGGCTTGAGGTCTCCCCTCTTGAGTTGGTTTGGGACACCCTTTGAATTGGTTATCCACTTAGTTCCAGGGAGGCATATGTCCTCTAGAATTTGATCCAACCCTTTATCTACTCTCACCATCCTCCTATTAAAGGAGTCAGGATCATCTTGCAGTTGAGGTAACTTGAAGATTTCTCTTATTTTGTCCAGATGAAAGTACATAACTTTCCCTCTGACCATAGTTCTGTAGGTATGGTAAGCGGTTCCAGTCATTCTCTGCTTATCTGTCAGCCACAGATTTGAGTAGAATTCCTGAACCATGTTCCTTCCAACCTTTGTCTCAGGATTGGTTAGAACTTCCCATCCTCTGTTTCGAATTTGCTCCTGGATCCCCGGATATTCATCTTCTTTCAGATCAAATTTAACTTCCGGGATCACTGACCTCAGACCCATTATTTTGTGATAATGGTCTTCATGTTCTTTAGTTAAGAACTTCTCTTGATTCCAAAGATTCTTTGGATTAGTCTCTTTCTTTCCTCTTAAATTGGTTTGTTTTCCCTTAGGAGCCATGATCTTGATGAATCTTGGCTTAGTGATCACGGAAACGCACACCAAACTTAGAGGTTTGCTTGTCCTCAAGCAAAAGAAAAGAGAGAAGAGAGGGGGAGGAAGAGAAAATTCGAATGGTGTGGTGGAATGAGGGAGCCAAACGTGTATTTATAAGGTGGGGAGGGGAGTTTTCGAAAAAAAAGAGAGAAATTTGAAAGAAGATTTGAGAAGATTTGGAAAGAAATTGAGAGAAGGGTGAAATTTTTGAACAATGTTTGTAATTGATTTGAAATAAATTTGAAGAATGGTTTTGGTTTTTGAAGATTTGAAAGTGAATGATGAATGATTGAAGTGTGATTTTGTAGAAAAGTATGGGTGAGAAAAGGAAAGTTTGAAAAAATTTGATTTGAAAACAAAATTGTGGTCCCCCCACCTTGCTGGCGTTAAACGCCCAGAATGGCACCCATTCTGGCGTTTAACGCCCATTTGGTGCCCCTTTTGGGCGTTTAACGCCAGCCAGGGCACCTGGCTGGCGTTAAACGCCAGAAATCCTTTATCACTGGGCGTTTTTCTGAACGCCCAGGATGCTGCACACCATTCTGGGCGTTTAACGCCCAAAATGGCACCATTCCTGGCGTTAAACGCCCAGAATGGTACCCATTCTGGCGTTTAACGCCCAAAATGTCCCTTACTGGCGTTTTTTCGCCAGTAAGCTCATTTTCTCTGCTTTTTGAGCTGAATCCTTCTGTAACTCTGTGAATTCCTTCATTTTTGATACTTGCCTCTGTAAGAACTAATCATATAACTTCCTAATGACTGGGTTGCCTCCCAGCAAGCGCTTCTTTACTGTCTTTAGCTGGACCTTTACTGAGAATCACTCAAGTCTCAGTTTTGAGCATTCCTGCTCAAAATTGCCTTCAAGATAATGCTTGATTCTCTGTCCATTAACAATGAACTTTTTGTCAGAATCAATATCCTGAAGCTCAACATATCCATATGGTGAAACTCCTGTAATCACATACGGACCCCTCCACCGGGATTTGAGTTTTCCTGGAAATAATTTGAGCCTAGAGTTGAAGAGCAGAACTTTTTGTCCTGACTCAAAGACTCTGGTTGACAATTTCTTGTCATGCCATTTCTTTGCCTTTTCCTTATAAATTTTTGCATTTTCAAAGGCATTGAGTCTGAACTCCTCCAGCTCATTTAGCTGAAGTAATCTCTTTTCTCCAGCTAACTGTGCATCCATGTTTAGGAATCTGGTTGCCCAGTAGGCTTTATGTTCCAGTTCCACAGGCAAATGACAGGCCTTCCCATACACCAGTTGGTATGGAGAAGTTCCTATAGGAGTCTTGAATGCTGTTCTGTATGCCCACAGAGCATCATCCAAGCTTTTTGCCCAATCCTTTCTCCGGGCTATCACAGTCCGTTCTAGGATTCTTTTTAGCTCTCTGTTAGAGACTTCAGCTTGCCCATTTGTCTGTGGATGATACGCAGTTGCCACTTTATGGCTGATTCCATATCTAACCATAGCAGAGTATAGCTGTTTATTGCAGAAATGAGTGCCCCCATCACTGATTAGTACTCTGGGAACACCAAACCTGCTGAAGATGTGTTTCTGGAGGAATTTTAGCACAGTCTTGCTATCATTAGTGGGTGTAGCAATTGCTTCTACCCACTTAGATACATAGTCTACTGCCACCAGAATGTAAGTGTTTGAGTATGATGGTGGGAATAGCCCCATGAAGTCAATTCCCCATACATCAAACAATTCTATCTCTAATATCCCTTGTTGAGGCATGGCATATCCGTGAGGCAAGTTACCAGCTCTTTGGCAACTGTCACAGTTACGCACAAACTCTCGGGAATCTTTATAGAGAGTAGGCCAGTAGAAGCCACATTGGAGGACTTTAGTGGATGTTCGCTCACTTCCAAAATGCCCTCCATACTGTGATCCATGGCAATGCCATAGGATCCTTTGTGCTTCTTCTCTGGGTACACATCTACGGATCACTCCGTCAGCACATCTCTTAAAGAGATATGGTTCATCCCAGAGGTAGTACTTGGCATCTAAAATTAATTTCTTTCTTTGCACTCTGCTGTACTCCTTGGGTATGAACCTCACAGCTTTATAGTTTGCAATATCTGCGAACCATGGAGCTTCCTGAATGGCAAAGAGTTGCTCATCTGGGAAAGTCTCAGAGATCTCAGTAGAAGGGAGGGACGCCCCATCTACTGGTTCTATTCGGGACAGATGATCAGCTACTTGGTTCTCTGTCCCTTTTCTGTCTCTTATTTCTATATCAAACTCTTGCAGAAGCAACACCCATCTGATAAGCCTGGGTTTTGAATCCTGCTTTGTGAGTAAGTATTTAAGAGCAGCATGGTCAGTGTACACAACCACCTTGGATCCTACTAGATAGGATCTAAACTTGTCAATGGCATAAACCACTGCAAGTAATTCTTTTTCTGTGGTTGTGTAATTCTTCTGTGCATCATTTAGAACACGGCTAGCATAATAAATGACATGCAGAAGTTTGTTATGCCTCTGTCCCAACACTGCACCAATGGCATGGTCACTGGCATCACACATTAATTCAAATGGTAATGCCCAATCTGGTGCAGAGATGACTGGTGCTGTGACCAGTTTAGCTTTCAGGGTCTCAAATGCCTGCAGACACTGTGTGTCAAACACAAATGGTGTGTCAGCAGCTAGCAGGTTACTTAAAGGTTTTGCAATTTTCGAAAAATCCTTTATGAACCTTCTGTAAAATCCTGCATGCCCCAGAAAGCTTCTGATTGCCTTAACATTGGCAGGTGGTGGTAATTTTTCAATTACCTCTACCTTTGCCTTATCTACCTCTATTCCCCTGCTTGAAATTTTATGCCCAAGGACAATTCCTTCAGTCACCATAAAGTGACATTTCTCCCAGTTTAAAACCAGGTTAGTCTCTTGGCACCTTTTCAGGACAAGTGATAGGTGGTTAAGACAGGAGCTGAATGAGTCTCCATATACTGAGAAGTCATCCATGAAGACTTCCAGAAATTTCTCTACCATATCTGAGAAGATAGAGAGCATGCACCTCTGAAAGGTTGTAGGTGCATTGCACAGACCAAAAGGCATCCTTCTGTAGGCAAACACGCCAGAAGGGCAAGTAAATGCTGTCTTCTCTTGGTCCTGAGGATCTACTGCAATTTGGTTGTAGCCTGAATAGCCATCCAAAAAGCAGTAGTAATCATGACCAGCTAGTCTTTCTAGCATTTGGTCTATGAATGGTAAAGGAAAATGATCCTTTCTGGTGGCTGTATTGAGCCTTCTGTAGTCAATACACATGCGCCACCCTGTGACTGTTCTTGTAGGAACCAGTTCATTTTTCTCATTATGAACCACTGTCATGCCTCCCTTTTTGGGAACAACTTGGACAGGGCTCACCCAGGGGCTATCAGAAATAGGATAAATAATCCCAGCCTCTAGTAATTTAGTGACCTCTTTCTGCACCACCTCCTTCATGGCTGGATTTAGCCTCCTCTGTGGTTGAACCACTGGTTTGGCATTATCCTCCAACAGGATCTTGTGCATGCATCTAGCTGGGCTAATGCCCTTAAGATCACTTATGGACCACCCAAGAGCTGTCTTGTGTGTCCTTAGCACTTGAATCAGTGTTTCCTCTTCCTGTGGATTTAAAGCAGAGCTTATAATCACTGGAAAAGTGTCACCCTCTCCCAGAAATGCGTACTTCAGGGATGGTGGTAGAGGTTTGAGTTCAGGTTTGGGAGGTTTATCCTCCTCCTGAGGAATTTTCGAAAATTCCTTTGCTTCCTCTAATTCTTCTTGATCAGGTTGAGCATCTTTGAAGATGTCCTCAAGCTCTGATTCCAGGCTTTCAGCCATATTGATCTCTTCTACCAGAGAGTCAATAATGTCAGTGCCTATGCAGTCATCTGGTGTGTCTGGATGCTGCATAGCTTTTACAGCATTCAACTTGAACTCATCCTTATTGACTCTGAGGGTTACTTCGCCTCTTTGTACATCAATGAGAGTTCGTCCAGTTGCTAGGAAAGGTCTTCCTAGAATGAGAGTTGCACTCTTGTGCTCCTCCATTTCCAGCACCACAAAGTCAGTTGGAAAAGCAAATGGCCCAACCTTGACAATCATGTCCTCTATTATGCCTGATGGGTGTTTAATGGAGCCATCAGCAAGTTGGAGGCATATTCTGGTTGGTTTGACTTCTCCAGCCAACCCAAGCTTTCTGATAGTGGATGCAGGTATTAGATTGATGCTTGCTCCAAGATCACATAGGGCTGTCTTGGTGCAAGCGCCCTCTAATGTGCATGGTATCATAAAGCTTCCAGGATCTTGAAGCTTTTCTGGTAAGCTTTTCAGAATGACTGCACTGCATTCTTCAATGAGAAACACTTTTTCAGTTTCTCTCCAATCCTTCTTATGACTTAAGATCTCTTTCATGAACTTAGCATAAGAAGGTATTTGCTCAAGTGCCTCTGCAAACGGAATCTTTATTTCAAGAGTCCTTAGATAGTCTGCAAAGCGGGCAAATTGCTTATCCTGTTCCGCTTTACGGAGTTTCTGAGGATAAGGCATCTTGGCTTGATATTCCTCAACCTTAGATGCTGCAGGTTTATTCCTTACAGAAGTGGTTGAAGAAGCCTTGTTAGAGGGATTACTGTCAGCACTCTCAGGTGTCTGATCTCCCCTTGGCGTATGAACGCCAGGAATGGGTGAAGTTTGGGCGTTAAACGCCAACTTCTCTCCCTTTTCTGGCGTTTGAACACCAGAACTGGGCAAGGAATGGGCGTTTAACGCCAACTTTCCTTCCCTTTCTGGCGTTTGAACGCCAATAGCATTCCTCTCTGGGCTCTGACTGTCCTCAGAGGGATTTTGAACAGTGGTTTGGTTATCCTCTGTCAATTGTTCCCTGTTTGGCTTTTTGCTCTTTTGAACAGAGGTATTCAGTATCTTCCCACTCCTTAGTTGAACTGCTTGACATTCCTCTGTTATCTGTTTAGATATTTGCTGTTTTGCTTGATTCAACTGCAGTTCTATGCTCTTGTTAGCAACCTTAGTATCATGGAGCATTTCTTTAAATTCTGCTAACTGTTCTGTCATCAGGAGCAATTGTTGATTAAGCTCATTCATCTGTTCCTGAGGATTAGGATCAGTGACTAATGTCATGACTTCCTCCTTTGGAACGAACTCATTGCTAGAATATAAGTATTGGTTTCTAGCAACAGTGTCTATAAGCTCTTGAGCTTCTTCAATTGTCTTCCTCATGTGTATGGATCCACCAGCTGAGTGGTCTAAAGACATCTGAGCTTTTTCTGTAAGCCCATAGTAGAAGATGTCTAACTGTACCCACTCTGAAAACATTTCAGAGGGGCATTTTCTAAGCATACCTCTATACCTCTCCCAGGCATTATAAAGGGATTCATTATCCTCTTGTTTAAAGCCTTGGATGTCCAGCCTTAGCTGTGTCATCCTCTTTGGAGGGTAAAAATGATTCAGGAATTTGTCTGACAACTGTTTCCATGTCTTTATGCTTGCTGTAGGTTGGTTATTCAACCACCTTTTAGCTTGATCCTTTACAGCAAATGGAAACAGTAATAGTCTGTAGACATCCTGATCTACCTCTTTATCATGTACTGTGTCAGCAATTTGTAAGAACTGTGCCAGAAACTCAGTAGGTTCTTCCTGTGGAAGACCGGAATACTGGCAATTTTGCTGCACTATGATAATGAGTTGAGGATTTAGCTCAAAGCTGCTTGCTTTGATGGGAGGTGTACAGATGCTACTCTCATATGCAGCTGTAATGGGGTTAGCATATAACCCCAGAGTCCTTTTGGACTGATTAACCCCACTTAAGTCCATAATGGACAAGAGGGAAATGATAATAATTGCAAATGGATAAATTTTGTTTTTGTTTTTTTTTTTTGAATTAACCGAAAATAAGATAAAATAAAATAAAATAAAACAAAAGAAAACTAAAATAACAATTCGAAAATTAAAAATAAAATAAGATCAAAGCAAATTGAGAACTAAATCAATTAGTTAGTTAAAAAGATTTTGAAAACAGCAATTAAAAAGATATGATTGAAAAATTTTTATGAAAAAGATTTGATTTTTGAAAAGAGGAAAGAGAAAAACATAAAAAGACACCAAACTTAAAATTTTTAGAAAATCAAACACTAATTTTCGAAAATTTTAAAGGAAAAACACAAAGAGGACACCAAACTTAGAATTTTTATGAATCAAAAAGGGACTAAGAGCATGCAAAAACGAAAATCAAGAGAAAAATAAAAACACAAAAAGACACCAAACTTAAAATATGAAACTAGACTCAACTAAAAGACTCTAAACCAACAAAATAAAACAGTCCTAATCTAAGCAACAAGATAAGCCGTCAGTTGTCCAAACTCGAACAATCCCCGGCAACGGCGCCAAAAACTTGGTGCACGAAATTGCAATCACACTTTTGCAATCCCGCACAACTAACCAGCAAGTGCACTGGGTCGTCCAAGTAATACCTTGCGTGAGCAAGGGTCGATCCCACGGAGATTGTCGGCTTGAAGCAAGCTATGGTTATCTTGTAAATCTTAGTCAGGATATCAGAAATTATCAGGATTGATTGTAAAAAGCAAAAGAACATGAAATGGTTACTTGTATTGCAGTAATGGAGAATAGGTTGGGGTTTTGGAGATGCTCCATCTTCTGAATCTCTGCTTTCCTACTGTCTTCTTCATCAAACACGCAAGGCTCCTTCCATGGCAAGCTGTATGTAGGGTTTCACCGTTGTCAGTGGCTACCTCCCATCCTCTCATTGGAAATGTTCAACGCACCCTGTCACGGCACGGCTATCCATCTGTCGGTTCTCAATCAGGCCGGAATAGAATCCAGTGATTCTTTTGCGTCTGTCACTAACGCCCCGCCTTCAGGAGTTTGAAGCACGTCACAGTCATTCAGTCATTGAATCCTACTCAGAATACCACAGACAAGGTTTAGACCTTCCGGATTCTCTTGAATGCCGCCATCAGTTCTAGCTTATACCACGAAGATTCTGGTTAAGGAATCCAAGAGATATCTACTCAATCTAAGGTAGAACGGAGGTGGTTGTCAGGCACACATTCATAGTTGAGAATATGATGAGTGTCACAGATCATCACATTCATCCGGGTTAAGAACAAGTGATATCTTAGAATGGAAGCAAGCATGATTGAATAAGAAACAGTAGTAATTGCATTAATCCATCAAGACACAGCAGAGCTCCTCACCCCCAACCATGGGGTTTAGAGACTCATGCCGTGGAAAGTATACAATGAAACGTGTAAAAATGTCATGAGGTACAGGAACAATGTCAAAAGGTCCTATTAATAGTAAACTAGTATCCTAAGGTTTACAGAATTGAGTAAATGACAGAAAAATCCACTTCCGGGCCCACTTGGTGTGTGTTTGGGCTGAGCAATGAAGCATTTTCGTGTAGAGACCTTTTCTGGAGTTAAACGCCAGCTTTCATGCCAGTTTGGGCGTTTAACTCCAAGTTTTATGCCAGTTCCGGCGTTTAACGCTGGAATTTCTGAGGCCGAATTGCTACGCCGGTTTGGGCCATCAAATCTTGAGCAAAGTATGGACTATCATATATTGCTGGAAAGCCCAGGATGTCTACTTTCCAATGCCGTTGAGAGCGCGCCAATTGGGCTTCTGTAGCTCCAGAAAATCCACTTCGAGTGCAGGGAGGTCAGAATCCAACAGCATCTGCAGTCCTTTTCCGTCTCTGAATCAGATTTTTGCTCAGAACCTTCAATTTCAGTCAGAAAATACCTGAAATCACAGAAAAACACACGAACTCATAGTAAAGTCCAGAAAAGTGAATTTTAACTAAAAACTAATAAAAATATATTAAAAACTAACTAAAAGATACTAAAAACATACTAAAAACAATGCCAAAAAGCGTATAAATTATCCGCTCATCAAAGACCTACTCAAAAAGGCAGAAATCAAAAACTGTAAAGCCTACCACACACCTCTCCCGTCCTCAATCAAGTTTTCTGCCTTTGGTGGTTTAGTCTTTCACAATTCAAAGCTTTACAGTTCAGTTGTAGGGAGCCTATAGTACCTCACAGTCACTCGTCTAAAGCTGTCTTATTGTGTGGGAAGACTCTCACAATTTATGCACACACCTCTGGATGAGCATTGGAAGTTGGTAAAGAGGGTGCTGAGATATGTCAGTGGCTCATCAAGCTTCGGATTGCATCTACACAGAACAAGCATTCACAATATTGCAGCATACAGTGACTCAAACTGGGGAGGTGATCCAGATGATAGAAAATCAAGTGGAGGGTTTTGTGTCTTTCTTGAAAGAAATTTGGTGTCGTGGAGCTCAAAGAATCAAGGAGATGTTGCAAGGTCCAGCACTGAAGCTGAATTAGAGCTTTGCCAGACCTAGTTGCTGAGTTGATTTGGATAAGAATCTTATGGTTGAACTAAGAACTCCACTCCAACAATCTCCTTCAATATACTGTGACAATCTTAGTGCAGTATTGTTGGCAGCAAACCCAATCTTGCACTCAAAATCAAAGCATTTTGAGACTGATTTGCATTTTGTTCTAGACTATGTCACCAAACAGGTTGTTCAAGTTACTCATGTGCTTGGAACTGTGCAATTGGCTGATGTGTTAACAAAACCAATGCCGAGTGCTGCTTTTCTAGAGTCAAGAATAAAGTTGATGGTAGAAGACTTGGAGAAATACAAATCCCCTTCTGTCAGACTCAAAGAAGGAGATTCAAAGGGAGAAGTGAACTCATAGCAGTATGTGAGAGCAGAGACCAAAGACAGCAGTACTTACAACAGGAGTCATGAAGGGAAGCTGATTAGCAAGGGTCATGATAGAGTAAGCTTGAGAGAGAGTGAAAGGTAGTTAGCTAGCTCAGTTTTTAATTAGCTTAGCTCACACACACACACAGAGTCAGTTAGCTTAGCCAGTTAGATTTTCTGTTAGCTCGGTTTGTTAAGTTTGTTAAGCACGTGTGGTTGACAATGTGTAATAGCTGTGCTATAAGTGCCACCACTGAACTCATGTGAAACCTCACTTTACTCTTTCTTACATCTTCAATCAAAAGCATAGAACCACTCTGCTTTCACTCCTTCTTTACTCTTCAACTCTTCTCTCCCTAATCTTCTTCTTTAAGTTTGATATCATTTTAATTTTAATATATTATATCTTTTATTTCAATTTGTTCATTCAACAAAAATATTAACAAATTATAAGTGAAAGGTATTAAATTTCAACTAGAGAGAAAAAGAGAGAGTTTTAAGAAGAGTTGATGAGAGAAGAAAAAATTAGAGGGTGTAAAGAAATGTGATCATCACTAGATTCATTAAATGCTTAATTTGTTGTACAATGGTGTGATTCAATCCTTAAATACTAAAGGGATCACTCTTACAAATAACTAACCAAACAAACTCCTAACTATTTGATGCTGACTGAACAATCTCATAATTAACTTCTTAATAGAATTTGCTGACTTAGTTTCTACTTCATCTATCATGCACCCTATTTTTTATTTCGTTATTTCCCACTCTCTTATTTTGACCGTCATGCACCCTACTTTTTATTTCTCTACTCCTCAAGCAATTGCTCTTAGAGTTGCAAGCTCTGCTGTTAGATATTTCATTCTTGTCTATTGTGATGTTTATGCACCCTTATTCTCCTCCTACTTCTTTTAATGTCACTAATTCCATTTTGTTTGAACCACACAACACCTCTATAACCTTTAGCTGATCTCTACCATGAAGGAAAGCTTCAGATGGTAGTGCTTTTGTGAGCATATCAGAAATTTGAATGAATCCTGAAACATGATTGACTTCAACTACTTTCGTGTAATGTAGTCCCTGATAAAATGCAAATCAGTATGAATTTTGAGTGTAAAATTGAATTAATTACTAAAAAAACATCACTTAAATTGTCACAGTAGATGAGAAGAACTATATAGAGTAAGATTTTGAGTTTATGTAGTAGATTTTTCACCCAAATTAATTCTACCACTATGTCCACCATAACTCTATACTCAACTTTTGTACTATCTAGCGAGCAACTACAGATTAATTCTTAGATTACTAGGAGATCAAATTTCTCCTCAAAAACATAGATATGCCTCCAGTTGACTTCTTATCATCCGAATCTCTACCCCATTCAAAATCACTATAAGTTGTGATTCATAATGAACTACTCTTCTATAAATGGAAACCATACTTTATTGTGCCACTTACATACCTTAGGATTCTCGTCACTAGCTTCTAGTGACTTTTCAAAGGCTCTTTCATAAACTGAGACACCTTGCTTACTACATAAGATAGCTCTGGTCATGTTACAGTGAGATATTGCAAACTCCCAACAACCAATCTATATATAGATAGCTCAATGTACTTTTCATCTCCAATAGCAGAAAACTTAATTGAAGATGGTAAGGGTGTTTTGCAAGGCTTTCAACCAACCATCCTTACTTTGGCAAGCAAGTCATTACTATATTTTTCTTGACTTAGCAGAATCCTCTATCTTGAGTTTGAGTAACTTGTATCCCCAAGAAATAGTGCAGTGTCCCCATATCCTTCAATGCAAATTTGTTGTTCAGCTAATCAATAACTTGACTAATTACATTGTTGGAGCCCCAGTCATAATCACATCATCAACATATACTAGGATAAAGTTTGTTAAATCATTTTTAAACCTAGTGAAGACTAAGATATCTAAGGCAGTGGAATTGAAACTAAGATGTTGGAGCTAGGAATAATTTGTGGTACTAAGCACGAGGCACTTTTTTTAGGCCATACAGCGCTTTAGTGAGCTTGCACAACCAATTCTCCATCATCAATTGAGCATCCTTGATTATCTTTGGGGATTCTTCATATTTACACATTTTTAGTTAAATCTTGATGAAACAATGCATTATTCATATCCAATTGTCAACTTGACCAAATGTATGCCAGTGTAAGAGTAATAATAGTTCTGATACAGGTTGGTTTGACCATTCGACTTAGGAGTGCAAATGGGCGGGCTACCTAATGGAGGCTTCTCACTTAGCTCGTTTTAGGCTCGGCTCGGCCTGGCCCATTTTCACCCCTAATTGGAATGTATGACTTAGTGAAATCAAATCCATGTCTTTATACTTCTGAAGTGACCCATTTAAGTTATACTTCACTCTAAAGACCCATTTGTTGCTTACTGCTTCTCTATTCTCATGTAACGGCACTAGCTTCCATGTATTGTTCTTCAGAAGTGCCTCATATTCAACATTCATCACCTCTTTTCACTTTGGATCAATCAAAGCTTCTCTCACTAATCTAGGCTCTATATCAGCATGAAACAATTTTGGTTTTGTGATTCCAACTTTACTTCTGGTCATCATGGGGTGGGAATTTCTTGTTGAGGTTGTGTTTAGGTTAGCTATTGAATATGATAGTGTATTTAAAAGTTCTATCTCTAAGGCTGAGATGGTAATAGGAATAAGTGTTGCTGAAACTAATAAGGGAGGCTAAGATGATTGGTTTTGATATGAGTATTGTAAGTGTGGTAGTTGAGGTTGAGGTATAGTAAATGGAAGTTGCTAAAGTAAGGGTCTAATGTGAGACGAGAGTTGTGAAGTTTGCTGTCTTAGGGGTTGAGATTGAGGTATTGGTTGTATCTGTCAAGAATGATGTTCATCAGCCTTTTGGAGGATGGGTTAGATGCTGAGTAGGTTCAGATTAATGTGTGGGAGCTGAAGTGTAGTTTGCTGAGTTTGAGGGATTAATTTAAGGTTTTGTAGATTGGCTGGGTGTTTGGTTTGTTAATGGAATGAAGGGTTGTGATGATTGATGTTGAGGATTCGGGATAGTGATAACACTACAAGAAAAATGTTGAGTACTTTCAGAGTTACCATCGGATTTAGCATTGCACATTAGCACGGCTTTACCGGCGGATTTATTGACGTTTTAGGTGTGAAATTTGTTAGGTCAAATCATTACTGGTGGATTTTCGTTTCCGACAGTAATTTTGCAGCTAATAATTGGAGGAAAAATAGGGATTTATCCGCCGGTAAACATTTTTAGTTGAACGTTATGTTTTGGTGACCTACAACGTGTTTCCGTCGGATTTATCCACCTGTAAATCCAACAATAATCGTGCCCTAACTTCGAACCGCGAACCCTTTTTCCCCTTTATTTTGAGACTCTCTCTCTCTCTCTCTCTCTCTCTCTCTCTCTCTCTAACCGCTTGCCTCCTAGTCTCTCTCTAACTGCACTCTCCCATCTCTCTTCCCGACAGCTGTTGTCCTCTCCGAAAACCCCCTCCAACGGCATCCTTTCACAGTTCTGCTGCTGCTGCTGCTAGAAACGCTTTTGCCGCCACTTCTACTCTTCTTCTTCTCCTGCAACTTTTCTTCTTAGCGTCGGCGTAGGAGAAAGTTTAGAAGTTCCTGCTCAGCCATTTTCTTCCAATGTTAAAGCTCATTTCAGGTAATGCTTCTGAACTTCTAAAATAGGATTAAGGTCTGAACTTACTTGTTATTATAAAATAGGATTTGTGTTATTATTGTTGATTTGTGTTGATTATTCAGGTTACTTAGTGAAATTTTCATTATATATATATATATATATATATATATATATATATATATATATATATATTAGTTGATTTTATTTGTTCTTAATCTTTAACTTGAAAATTATTTTTTGGTGCTTTAATTTCCTTTTCAAGTTACTTGCTGCTTCAATTAGATGATAATTTAAAATCAGTTAGAGACCTGATAAAAATTAGTTCAACATGCTATTATGTTTCTTGAATTTGAATCTTAATTTGTTTGGATTGGATTAAGGTCTGAGCTTACTTGTTATTTTAAAATAAGATTTGTGTTGATTATTATTGATTTTTGTTATTTTTCAGGTTTCTTAGTGGAGTTTTCATTATTTATATATATATATATATATATATTATTGTTGGTTTAATTTGTTCTTAATCTTTAATTTGAAAATTGATTTTTGGTGCTTTAGTTTCCTTTTCAAGTTATTTACTACTTTAATTAGGTGATAATTTAGAATCAGTTAGAGAATTTATAAAAATTAGTTCAACATGTTATTATTATTCTGGAATTTGAATTTGAATATGTTTGGATTGCTTTGTGTTTTAATTGAGTTTTAACTGATGTTGTGGATTGAGGTTGGTTGGATATGTGGAAACCCTAAAGGTGGATATATGTCCAATTTTAAGGAAAGTTATGTCAAATTTGTTTTTGAAATAATATAAATGTTGAAGAATTTGTGTTGTATATATGCTAATTAATGTTAATTGGTATTCTCTTTGCAAATATGACGACAGGTAGTAGAGGTGTCACGAGTCGGTCTCGTGGCAATTCATCATGATCCTGAACCCCAACTACGTGGCTCCATCTGCTACACTCCCACCTCTACCCCCTACAACTTTAGCGACAGAGATCACGCTGGGTGATTCCTCTAATGTGTCCTAGCCAGGTACCTCTCCACCACCTCCTATCATATGGATGAGGATTTGTCCTGATGACATGCAGGCATGAGTACTATTTTAATGTCTTTTATCCGCAATCTATTTTGAGTTTGTTAACTTTTATGTGTTTTTATGTGTTTGCTAATCTTAAGTTTTTCATTGATAAGCTTGCACCAAACAATAATGCATGTACATAGGAAAACTCCAATGTGATTAAGTCTATGTACGACAACTCATGGCCAAGCTACACGAAGATTCTTGCTGAGACCAAAGAGTGATGGTTTCAAAAGTGGGCGGTAAGAACCCAATACTATTGAATTAATTATATTTTAACTGTATTTTATTTCGACTAACTAATGTTGTTGAATTACTTTGTGTAGGAGAACTTTATATGGGATAGAAAACAAGATATATTGATCAGGAAGATCTACAACCACTGGATAGCTTGGCAACTTCTGCCGATGATGCAGGACTTTTGTCAGGAGGCGCGAGCACCTTATGATTTGGCTCTGTCCAGATATTAAGAAGGAACTAAACGTCCATTTTTAGTACTGATGAGGGGTTCAAGCATCACCGTCTGACGAACAGAACTAACAGGGCTTCGCCGAGGTCGTCGAAGTATACCGGTGGGTCGACAACTTTCATGAAGACGAAGAGTATGCTAGTATGTAGTTTGCTAATATTTGTTATTATTACTTAAACTAATTGTTACTTGATTTATTTTATTAGTTAATTTCAATATATGTAGTCTAAGTCGTTGGAGCATGTGGCGACATTGGTAGAGACCTTTAAGTATACCAATACGTTGAAAGCCAACAAGAAAAGATTTGCTGATGAGCAATCTACGGCTCACTATGTGAGTTTCAGTTAATTCTAAATTTGAAATGTATGTATTTGGTTTAAAGTCAACCAACTATCATCCTAATCACAATGTGTGTTACACAGGAGGACTACATGCAAAGATTGAAGGGCGCAACCCAGATATCTCAGCCTAGTAGGGACGATCCCAGCTCCGATGCCTCAGTCATTGATCCTGATAGGGCTTGGTGTGAGACCGCCTCTGAGCCCTACAAGAATTGCGTCTATGGGTTGAGGTCTTTCTTCACCAGTGGCCTCTGCTCTTCCACATTGGCGGCTTCATTTGCTTCTGCCTTTACCACCAGCCTTGTTGATCCCGCAGAAGTTGTCGATTTGAGGGAGGAGGTGCAGAAGCTCACACAGAAGCTTCACCAACAAGCTTAGCAACCTGAGGAGAGGTACAACACGCTTCTTGCGTGCGTGGGAGACACCATTGCATTAGCTCGGAGCTGACGAAGAAGCTGGAGCGGCTAGAGCGCTTGCGAGACCAGATGGCAGTGTATAACGAGCAGATGCACGCTAGAGGCGGCGGCGCTGCTAGTGGAACACTGACATCAGCACCTAGTCTGCCGCCTTAGCAAGGGGAAGAAGACGACGGCGATTACCGGGATCCATAGGATTTAGGGATTTAATTTATTTCATGTCTATTGCCTTGTATTTTATTTCTTTGACTTTTTTATTATATTTAGACCCTTGAGATTTAATAAAATCATTAGTTGACTTTTGGTATTTAAAATTTGTGCACTAAAAAATTTTAAACAAATTTTAATTTGACTGCTAATTATGCGAAAAAAATGCATTACCTTGGAATTTACTGGCGAAACCATCCGACGGTAAATGGACTCCACAAAACATAACATGGCACCAAAATTACCGTTGAAAAGATCCGACAGTGAACCGCTTATTTTTGTAGTATTAATTACAAAATTCGATGCAAAATTCGCCGGTAATTATCGTCGAACAAAAGAATCCATCGATATACATGTTCCAGCGCCGTTTATACCATCAAATTCATTCCAACAATAAATTCGATGGTACTCACTGCCTTTCTTGTAGTGTAATATTTGTTGGATTTTGTAAAAGAGGGAGAGGTTGTGGTGTAGATTTGGAAAGTATAGGGATTAATGGAACTAATAGAGGTTGTTCTAGTGTTGTTGAGTTACTACTTGTTGATAAGAAACCACCTCCTTTGAAGGAAAATCATTTCTCAATAAAAACTACATTTCTAGTAGTGACTATTTTTACATATTCAGTGAGACATTTGTAACCTTTTCGACTTGATTCATACCCCAAAAATACACACAAAGCTTACCTAAAGTCCAACTTGTGTTGATTATATGGTCTTAAACGAGGAAAATATAAACAACCAAACACCTTCAAGCTACTATAATTAGGTTTCTTTGCAAGCAATCTTTCGATTGGTGACTTGTTATGGAGTGTAGGTGTGAGAAGTTGGTTTATGAGTTGTGCTGCAATAGTGAAGACTTCTCTCTAGTATTTCATTGTCATTCCTGCTCCAGCTAGCAAAATCAAACGCATGTCAACCACATGTATGTGTTTGTGCTTAGCATTACTATTTTGATGATGTATATGTGGGCATGAAAACCTATGCCTTGTGCCTATAATTTCTTGGAAAGAATAACATATTTAATAGCATTGTCATATTGAAAAGACTTAATTTTGGTGTTAAATTGCAATTTAATCATTCTTTGAAAATTAACAAAAATTGATTTGAGTTGAGATTGTTGGGAATAAATAGTATGACTACAATCCAATCAATCATGTGTCAAATAATTTGTTGTTATTATTATATTAAAATATTAATATAATAAGATCTTTGATTAAATTTAGAGATTTATCATTGTAATAGTGATCATAATAATAATAAATAAATATTTTATAATTTAATCTAAATTGTTCTTAGTCATAGAATTATTAAAAAAGGACATTAATAATCCAAAATGATCAATTTATATATATATATATATATATATAATGATCTTCATTGAATGAATATTAATATATCTCATTTATTAAATTATATATATAGATGGTGCATATAGATATATGACCATTGAACTGACTCACTTTGAGAATTTCTAATGGTTATAATTACCGCATATTTGTCAATAGGATATTATTAAGATGAACATAGTAATAGAGTTTCCTTTTACTTGCAACTGTCATAGTAATTAACAATGTATTTATTATACTTTGATTCCGGAAACCTAATACCCTAGTGTGCTAGTTGAATGAATATTGGGTATGATTTAAATACTTGTAGAATTAATAATTAGTCAATAAGAAATCAATCAACTCTCGGTAAAGAGTTTGAGCTCTATGATTATATAATGACTGAGATGAATAAAACCTTAGCCAATGAAATTTAATGAATGAAGAAATGAGTTTTTCTAAATCATTTACAGTTTATGATAATAATGGTAACAAGTTAGAGTTTTAACAATCAAACCATACTCTAAGGGTTAACCAAGAACTGGAAAGATGGAAGGAATTATACTTTATTCTTCTTGGATTCTTAGTAAAATATGTTACTTCATACTATCGGATTGTTAAGGAGTGTTGCTAGATGCCAACCTTGATTAGTAAATTCAGTATGACTAATTTACTACCTGCTTAGTATTGAACCTATAGGGTCATACACTAACGAGTGGTCTAATCTTTGTTAAATAATTATTTGATTATTATCTTGATTTGATCAAATAAATAATTATATTAATTCAAATGGAATATTATTATATTCTTTGCTAGCACAAAAAATAGAATAATAATATGATAATTGACAATATTAAATAAGAATTGAGAATAATTAATTATTCTATTTCTAAATTTGAATTCTAAATTTGGATGAGATCCTAACTGATTCTATTTCAAATTGAGTTATGATATGATTCATAAATTTGAAAGATTCACGTTTAAAATAATAAGATATAGTTTAAATTTGACGTACAACACAATCGATTGAATGTCGCAAGACAGTATAGGTTTTTTCAGAACTCAATCAATTGGAAGTGTATCACAATCGATTGATTTTTGCACGACAATATGGGTTCTCAAAATTTAATCGATTGGAATTGTTACATAATCGATTAAACTACGCTTAAAATGTGAGTTTTCTTGTTCAATCGATTGAAGTCTTCAAAGCAATATGGGTTTTCACAATTCAATCGATTGGTTGTGTTACCCAATCGATTGAATTGTGCACTGTGTTATATGTTACGCCATTCTAACTTTTTCACCTCATCTTTATAAATTATTATTTTATTATTCATCTATCTTATTTTTAAAATTCTATCTTCAATTTTTAAGTTTTTATTTTGATTTAGATACTCTAATCTTATCTTTTTCAATTTTAAGATTATAAGTTGGTGAATAATCTATCATCAACTTATTTTTCAATTACTATATGCTACAATTGAAATCGTTTTTCAATCTCCTTGATTATTAATTTTTTTATTATTTTGGTTCATTGTTTATCCATATACTTAATATCCAATTTTTCTTCATCGTTTATCCATTTCTTTAATATCTAATATTTGTTCATCATTATGCGATAATCACAGTTGCAGAAATCGCAATTAGGAGAGATCCAAACAATTTCTTCATTGTAGTAATCAATTAGTTTGTGAAAGAGTCTTTTTCATTGTAGTAGTCAATTTTTTCATTTTTCTAGTTCTATGCACTATATAAATATCTTAGTTTAAAAGAACTCATATTTTTATAATGAAGTAATGTCATTTTCATTTATTATTTTAACAACCATGTCATATAAATCTTATATCTTGTCAATTATATTTTATTTTATAACTCCGCCTATGTTACACTTGCGGTACATAGCCGGTCCCAAGCCCGGATAAAGGAGGAGGGTTGTGTTAGGTCTTCGACAACCAACATAAAAACTTAGTCGAATCTTCATCACATGAATCAAAGATATTATTGCGCTAAAGCTAGGTCGTTGCCCGGAAGCAACGCGCTGTATGGCTCGAGTACAGTGTCAAATGAGCCAGAGCCGCTGCATCGGTGCCCGGATGTAGTGTTAAATGAGTAAGGGATTCCGCATTTTCGTGAATGGACAAAGGTAAATAAGCTAGTTCACAAAGTAAAAGGTAAAGGTTGGAGCAACAGAAAGTTGAGATTTGGGACATGAAACATAGGCACTCTAACAGAAAAATCCATGGAGATGGTGGACACCATAACAAGGAATGAGATTAACATTATATTCCTACAAAAAACAAAATGGGTTGGTGCAAAGGCTAAGAAGTTAGATACTTTTGGATTCAAACTTTGGTATACAAGAAAGGTGAAGAATAGGAATGGAGTTGGTATTATTGGATAAGCAGTGGAGAAGGCGTAGTGGATGTCAAAAGGGTGGGAGATCAGATCATCTCTATCAAACTTGTGGTGGAGGGAGGTGCTTTTCATGTGATTAACACCTATGCACCGCAAGTGGGTTCGGATGAACAACACAAGATAAGGTTTTAGGAGGATCTAGAGAGTTTGGTCTAAGACATACCTTCAGGAGATAAGATTTTCTTAGGAGGAGATTTAAATGGCCATGTTGGAAGAGAAGTGACTAGATATGGAAGTATTCACGGAGGTCATGGTTTCGGGGTGATCAATGCCGAGGGTCAAATTATTTTGGACTTTTCCTCAACCTTTGACCTTTTCATTGTAAATACATGTTTTAAAAAGAGAGATGAATATCTTATAACCTATAAGAGTGGCATAACAAGCTCTCAAATCAACTTCTTCTTGTTGAGGAGAGTCGACCGAAAATTTTGCACTAATTGTAAAATTATCTCGAGAGAAAGTTTAACAATAGAACATATGATGCTCGTAATGGATTTTTGCATTGAGCAAAAGTTGAGAAAAAGACATCATACGAAGAACCCAAGGACGAGGTGGTGGCGGATGAAAGGTGGGGAACAAAGAAGCTTTCTAAGACGGGTAGGAGAAGAGGCAAAGTTGGATGGGAGTGAAAGCGCGAAAGAGATGTGGAGGGAGATGACAAAAGTTATTAGAAGAATAGCAAAAAAAATTTTGATGAATCTAAAGGGATAGGACCAAGAGACAAGGAGTCCTGGTAGTGGAATGCGAGTGTACAAGAAAAGATAAAGATAAAAAGCGAGTGTTTTAAAGAGTGGTCTTTATGTTGCAATACAGATAATTAGGAAAAATATAAGGTGGCTAAGAAAGAGAAAAAAGTGGCTGTAAGTGAAGCAAGAACAAGAGCATATGAGGGTCTCTACCAGTCTTTGGACACGAAAGAAGGAGAAAAATGTATATATAGAATCGCAAAGAGTCGTGAAAGAATAACGAGAGATTTAGATCAGGTTAAGTGCATAAAGGATAAGGATAGAGAGGTACTAGCTCAAGAGGAGAAGATTAATGAAGGTGAAAGAGCTACTTTTATGAGTTATTTAATGAAGGACATAAGACTCTTCCGAGCCTTGGTCGGTTATGCACAAGGGAAGAAGATCAAAACTTTGACTATTATCGAAGGATTTGAGATTCCGAGGTAAAAGAGGCTCTAAAGCAAACGAAAAATGGCAGGGTAGTAAGACTTGATAATATCCCGATTGAGGTTTGGAAGGGCCTTGGAGGAAAACGCATCAATTGGTTAACCAAACTTTTTAATGAGATTTTAAGGTCAAAGAAGATACTTGATGAATGGAAAAAGAGCACCTTGGTACCTATCTATAAGAATAAGGGAGATATATAAAATTGCAGAAACTATAGCGGGATCAAACTCATGAGCCATACCATGAAGTTATGAAAAAGAGTGATAGAACGGATGTTGAGAAAAGAGACACAAGTAACAGAGAACCAATTTGGATTTATGCCAGGTAGATTCACCACCGAAGCGATATACCTGTTAAGAAGGATGATGGAGAGGTATCGTAGTAATAAAAGGGATCTACATATGGTGTTTATTGATTTGAAAAAAGCGTACGATAGAGTGCCAAAAGAGGTTTTATGGAAGGTTTTAGAAAAGAGAGTAAGAATCACATATATTCGTGCAATTAAAGACATGTATAATAGGGCCACAACTAGTATGAAGACTCAAGGTGGTGTGACAGAGAAATTTTCTATTGGTATAGGATTACACCAGGGATCATCCTTAAGTCCATACCTTTTCACATTAATCTTGGAAGTACTCATAAAGCACATCTAAGAGCCTGTGCCATGGCGCATGCTTTTTGTTGATGATATTATCCTTTTGGGAGAGTCAAGGGAAGACCTAAATAAGAGGTTGGACTTAAGGAGAGAAGCTCTAGAAGTGTATGGTAAGCGCATAAGCCGTAGCAAGACGAAATATATGGAATGTAAGTTTAGTTTGAGAAGGAAAAACCCTAATATAGAGGTGAAGATTGGAGAAAACATCCTTCGAAAAGTTAAAAGTTTTAAGTATATTGGGTGCATCATACAGGATAATGTAGAGATTGAACATGATATAAATCATAGGATCCAAGTAGGTTGGTCAAAATGGCGAAGTGCATCTGATTTTATATGTAACAAAAAAGTGCCTTTAAAACTTAAAGGTAAATTCTATCGCACTGCTATAAGACCGGCTATGCTTTATAGTATGGAGTGTTGGGCGGCCAAAGGGGAGCACACACATAAGTTAAGTGTGGCAGAAATGAAGATATTGAGATGGATGAGTGGTCATATACGATTGGATAAAATAAGGAATGAAGATATAAGGGAGAGAGTTGGAGTAGCACCCATTGTGGAAAAAATAGTAGAACCGCGTCTCAGGTAGTTTAGACATATGAGAAGAAGACCGACATAACACCCAGTTAGGAGGGTGGATGAGATGGAAGATGCACAAGGGATGAAAGGTGGTCAAACGAGATCTACATGTAAACGGTCTCTCTGTAGACATAATACATGACAAAGCTCAATGGCGTCGTTTGATTCATGTAGCCGAGCCCACCTAGTGGGACAAGGCTTTGTTGTTGTTGTTGTCAATTATATTTTATTTTATACAATTAATTTGTTTTAAAAAAATCTTTTTCTGTTTTTCTTTATTTGTTTGTATTCTATTTATATATTTGCATATATTCAAGATTTGAACTAATTTGAAAAAGGATCTATCTCTCATGTGTTGATATATCCACTGATTTTATATATGTAATTTCGAGCCATAAAATTTTTTTCTCAAATCCTTTTATTGTATTTGTAAGGCGTATTTTAAATTTATTAAAGTCCAAAATCAGAAGAGATTTTAACTAATAGGGATTAAAAGAAATCTATTTACCGTAACCATAATATTCTTGCCGCAAATTTGATTGAAATTGTCAAATGTAAACTAGTAAGTTAAAATCAGGTATTTATTACAATAGTTTTATGTTAAATGTTCAAACATAAAAAATAGTTGCAGATTACAAATTTATTAAGACAACTGGATTTAATAATTACACTCAAATAATTTTTCTCCTCAAATCCTAAAATTATTAGTACGTATATCTTGATATTTTGATTACTCGTTATAATAAAAATCAGAAGTGATAGGAGAAGAATAAAAAAAATTGAAAGAGAGAAAGATGAGAAATATTTTATTTAACATAACAAACTTTATATTTCTTTAATTTCATTTCCTTCTAAGAACTCCACCAATCTCCTCTTCTGTATTTTTGCAGCTTCATCCTTAACTTCTTCAAATTTAGTAGTCCTCTTTACCAATAAATAATGAAAAAATTAAAATAAATATTATAAATTAAATGAATAGACATACAAACAGGGACGGACACAAGGGGGTGAGTGGCGGCCTCGGCCCCCCAACTTTTTTTAATAGTAATAAGTTATTATGTATAATTTAATTTTTTTTTAAAAAATATTTAGTATTTAGTCTAGTATAAATAAATGTTCAGTCTAATTTAAATATTAATGGTTTTTAATATCTAAAAAGTAAGTAACAATATTAAAAAAATTTAAAAAAAAGATATTATTACTAATATTTTTTAATTAAATAAAAATTTTCAAATCTCATAAAGTGAATTCTTTTTCTTTTTGTGGCCGTCTTTTTTTATTCATTTGGTATTAATTCTCTCTGTCCAACTATTACAATTAAGAGATCTTTTTTAACTATGAATATTGTGAAAAATAACTTAGAAACAAAATAAAAAATGAATTTCTTGCTAATTGTCTTTTAATCATATTGAAAAGAAAATTACTGAAAAATTTGACACAAATTCTATTATCAATGAATTTTATGATACGAAGAATCGACCACTTTGTTAATAAAAAGTATACATATATTTTTTTACTTTAAATTATATTCTTTATTAGTATATTTTTATAATACATCTTATATTATATAATTTTTTTACATAATTTTTAATATTATATGTGTTATTGGCCACCTCATAATATTATTTCTGGATCCGTCCCTGCATACAAAATTATTGTTCTTAATGAAACTCACAAAACCACTTCTAAATATTAAATAGAACTTTGTAGACTAAGTGTTTTTTTTCTTTCTTCTCATCATTCACACTCATTTGTATATATATCTAACAATAACTAATTAATTTCCATTTGTGGATAACTAAAATGCAAAAATATATAATCGATTACTATAACAAAGAAATTGATTACTAAAATAAAAAAAAAAGACTCTTTCATGAATTAATCAATTACTACAATAAAAAATTGATTGGATCTCTGCGTATTGTGATTTCTACAACTGTGATTATCGCATGATGATAAATAAATATTGGATATTAAAGAGATGGATAAATGATGAAAAAAATTGGATATTAAGTAGATAGATAAACGATAAACAAAAACAATAAAAAAAATTGATAATCAAAGAGATTGATAAACGATTTTAATTGTAAGATTGAGTAATTGAAAAATAAATTGATAATAGATTATTTACCAATTTATAATCTTAATATTTAAAAAGATAAGATTAAAGTATCCGAATCAAAATAAAAACTTAAAAATTAAAGATAAAATTTTAAAGATAAGATAGATGAATAATAAAATAATAATTTATAGATACGATGAAAAAATTTAGAATGGCGTAACATATAACGCAGTGCACAATTCAATCGATTGGGTAACACAACCAATCGATCAAATTGTGAAAATCCATGTTGCTTTGAATACTACAATCGATTGGTAACACGAACAATCGATTGAACAAGAAAAAACTCACATTCTAAGTGCAGTTCAATCGATTGTGTAACAATTCAAATCGATTAAATTTTAAGAACTCATATTGCCGTGTAAAAATCAATCGATTGTGTTACACTTTCAATCAATTGAATTTTGAAAAAACCATAATGTCTTGCGACATTCAATCGATTGTAGTGTACGCCCAATTGCTTGAATTGCGAACAAAAACGATTTCACAAACCTTTACGGTTCTAACGGATCAAGGATAAAATTCTAATTGATTAGGATTGTCAAAATATTTATTACGATTAATGGAAGATTTAATTTGTTATTATTTTTTTTAATTGTTAATAAACATGATAGATGAATGATAAAATAATAATTTATAATTAAAATTAAATAAAGACTATTTAACAATTATTAAAATTAAATAAAGACTATCGAATTCTTTACCAACAATCTTTTACTTGTACGAGAACCAATCATGATAAATTAGATCTTAACCATACTTTTATCTCAATAATACTTGCTTTAATCAAATACAATTAAATAAATTTTAAATAAACATCAATGAAATTGTTGTTAAATTGATCTTATATTTTTTAAAAAATTATTAGTTATTAATTAAAAATTTATTTGATGCAGATAATTTTTTTAATAAATTTTAAAGATAAAAAATATATTTTACCTTATATTATATTAAATAAGTGCAAAAACACTATCGATGGAGATTATTATCTAAACAGTCTTCAGAAACATTGATATAAGTAGGAAGTATTTGTAGGTAGATTAATGAAGCATTAGAGGAAATTAAAGGAGGACAGGAAGAAGTGGAGATTACATCAGAGTTAAAAGTGGAGTTTGGATCAGAAGCAGAATGTTCGAGTTAACTATATGAAGATAAGATGAAAAGACTCCAAAATAAATAAAATAATGAATTTTATTTTCATCCATTGCCACTGCAAAAGAAAAAAGTCAAATTTAATTTACCTCATGAATAATTTATTTAAATTTGTAATTTAATTATCTATAAAGTGAAAAAAAATTATGTTAAAATTATTTTTGAAAGATGTATTTTATTGACACAATTATGTTTTAGAAGAGAGAGAATTTTAGAAGAGAATTTAGTGATTGATGACTTCAAGAAATTAAATAGCATATTCGGTTTAGAACATAAATTGCATGCATATGAACCACAATTTGGAGAGATAAATGCTACAGTCTTCTCATAATTATATATAATTATGTACGAAGCATAGACATGTGTTAGAATATAATTAGGATCAATTAGTATTATTTAGCATATTTAAATATTTATTATAGGATATTATGTTTTTATTATTTCGATTCTCTTAACACTTATAAATATTCTTCTATATTGTATCATTCTAGACAACTAGAATACACTTAATAATACACAAATTCTTTCTTTAGTTTAGTCTCTTGTTTCTAACATGGTATTAGAATCATAGTATCCTATTTAAAGAGGATAGGTTGTTTTCTCAGTGAAATCACAGTGGTTTTTGCACTTTTTTTTCTTTGTCATTTTTCTTTATCTTTTATCACTCCTTTGATACTTTTTCACCTCATCGACTAGCCTGTTCTCTCTGTCTTGTGTTTTTTCTGAGTCGAATGATCAAACACCATTGTCATCCACTACTTACCTATTCTCATGAAGAAATCATATAGTTTTTGCTCCCTTCCGACAGTTCCATTTGCGTTCTCCTTCGACAATTCTGTCTGCACTTCCTTCAGATAGCGGCAGTTCTATCTGCGCTTCCTTCAGACAGCGGCAGTTTCATCTGCGCTTCCTTCCGACAATTCTGTCTGCACCCGCGGCAGTTCCATCTGCGCTTCCTTCCGACAGCGGCAGTTCCATCTGCGCTTCCTTCCGACAGCGGCAGTTCCATCTGCGCTTCCTTCTGGCAGTTTCGTCTGCACTCCTTCAGACAGCGGCAGTTTCGTCTGCATCCATTCTATTCGTTATTTTCAATAATTTTCAAACTCAAGTTGTCACTTGAGTTTGAGGGGAGGGTGTTAGAATATAATTAGGATAAATTAGCATTATTTAGCATATCTGAATATTTATTATAGGATATTACGTCTTTATTATTTTAATTCTCTTGGCACCTATAAATACCCTTCTATATTATATCATTCTAGACAACTAGAATACACTCAATAATACACAAATTCTTTCTGCAGTTTAGTCTCTTGTTTCTAACAGATACGAACACGAGATACGAGACACGACACGACAACATGAGAATTCTAAAATCTTGTCGAATATGACGACACACATATATTAATAATATAACAATTCTGTTAGGGAATCAAAAGGGGTTTGGCCAACAACATGCCAACAAACATGTTTAAACTATACTTTATACTTATTAATTACCTCTTTTTACTCTAATTCATCTTTTATCATTTTTTACGCAAACCCTAATTTCTCTTTTCGAAAAAAAACCTCCAAATTAAAAAAAATACCAAAACATAAGATAAAGAATCATACAAATCCTAAGAAAAAAAGTATACAAAACATAAGAAAAAGAATCATCCAAATCCTAAGAAAAAAATATACAAAACATAGGAAAAAGAATCATCCAAAACTAAAAAAAAGAATCATCCGAAATTTAGGAAAAAGAAACATAAAAAACTAGTTAAAAGAATCATTCAAAACCAAATAGGAGAGGAGAAAAAGAAGTGACGTAGGGCGATCGGCGACAACATCTTAGACGGTGTTGCGTGTATGGTGGGAGACTCGTGGTGGCGCATTGCGAGGAGGAAGCCACAGAAAACGTGCATCGCGAGTAGAAAAGTCGTCATGAATTGGAGTAGTTGATCGCGTGTTGCGAATGGGGGACCGACGGTGGCTGCGTAGCAACAGATGGGGTCGCGATAGTGCAGATGCATCGGGATAGTGGGCGACGGCGTCAACGAAAGAAAGACGGCGACAGGACGTATGGAAGAGGCCGCGCAGCACGACGAAAGACGCGACGTGATCGGTGGGCGGAGGAGTCGAAAATGCGTGGAGACGGTGTGGCTGTGAAGAGAAAGATTCAATTGTTTCCAAATGTATAAAAAGGGATTAGGTTTTTTATGGATTGTTTTTATTGTATATTATAAATGTGATTAGGATAAATGTAAAAAGAATTTTTTAAATTTTGAATTTTGATTTTGAATTTTTTTTTATTTATAAAATTTTCCATAATATAATATATTCATTAATATTAAACCATTAAGTATTTTTAAAAACAATCATATAATATACATTTCTTCCTAAAGTTTATAGATATTCAAAAGATAAAATCATAAACTCTTATGTCTTAATAGAGTTAGTAGAAATTTTGTACATCACATATACACAAAAAATATCTAAAATTGTATTATTTAATTTCTCCATCTTATATAGTTGATATTTCCATCATTAGAAAAACAGAACCAATTTAACTCCTTTTATAATTCCTTTTATTGAAAATAGAACCAATATCATTCCTTTTATACAAAATAGAACCAATCTAATTTCTTGTATGATTCCTTTTATACAAAAGAGAAGCACAGAGCAAAACAGAACCAAAGAAAAACGCATAGCAAAACAGTGCAGAACCAAAAATTGAATAATGGTAAAAGAAGCATTCTCTCTTACTTGAAACGGATGAGGCAAACGATGACCAGAGAGACCATAAACACGGCAGCGCACACGATTGAGCACGGGAGCAGCAACAACGAATACGGCTGAGACAAATAGCAATCGGAGAGTCGATGAACACGGTAGCACGCAGGGGTGACCATGGGAGCAGTGACGACAAGCACGGCGGAGACAGACAGCGATAGGAGAGGCGATGAACACCACAACATGCACGGGTGAGCACAAGAGCAGCGACGACGAGCACAACAGAGATGGTGGTAGTGATAAGAAGTTGCTGTGATTGAGAGTGAGTGAGTGTGTATATTGACCATGAACACTTGTACAGCGACGACGGCCGAAAGTGTGGTGATTGACGACGAACACCCGTATGACAGCGGCAACAATCGAAGGTGACATTAGTGACAAAGAGAGGGTGAGTAGGTGTGGAGCCAGAGGAGTGGGAGGCGATGACAGGGAAAAACGATAAAGTTAAGATTTTTACTTTTAGTTTTTATTATGTATCACTATTGTAAAATTAGAGCGCTTTACTAAATGGGCCGTGTTTGCCGTGTCTAGGCTGTGTCTTGTGCTTTTTTTGTTTTTATGGACAAAATATTTGTAGACACGGAAGACATGCATATTTGACAAGTGTTTCCATACGTCGTATTCAAAATATGTTCGACCCACCGATACAGCAATTTAAAAAAGTATATGTACTGCATAGATAATTATTATTCAATTGCATAATTTTATATTAGTAAAAATATTCAACTCAACAACTTAATAACATAAATTATAATAATAAAAATCTTCTATAATATGTAACAATATAATTTCTTAACACTAATTTCTAAATAAATATAAATATATGATTAATTAGAGTATTAAATACTCTTTCTCCTTAACTAATAGTCTCGAATTCAAATTTTTTTATACGAAATAATAATTGCTACTCATTTCTACTACATAATCTTCAATATTTAAGCAAATCGATGATGCTATATTGATCAAATTATTTTGGTAATTAAATTTAACTAAATTAATTTAATAACTTAAAAATTGTTAATAAAAAATTCTATTTAAAAAAAATTTATTCAATTTGATTTATAAAATAATTTATTCATTTAATATTTTTCTAAATCAAATTGCCTAAAAAATAATTGTGTTCCATTTTTTTAAAATCTAAATTAAAAAATTAAAATAAGAAGGAACATAATCTCTTAGAATGGATGGGACCTACTTACCACCTAAGTGAAAGGGGAGGAAATTGGGTCCCCAACTAAGTATCTATGAGCAAATTATAAGTGCAAACTGCAAGAGTATCCATCCAAAAGGGTTTATAGAGGAGGACAACATAATTCATGCAAAGAAAGATACACATGACATGGTACACTTGTTGTGGAGGATACCATCATTAACCCAAGCAAAGATAAAGAATGAGAATCTCCCACTACAAAAAAGAAATGAAAAAGAAAAGAAAAAAGGTCATCCAATGCTTAGTGGTGGATCCCGATCCCCATGTTTATTTACTTCCCATTGGTGGAGTGAAGAACATATATTGGTGCAACGTGTCATTTTTTCATGGGTAATAATGGATTTTCTTATGATTAGGATTTTTTCGAAAATAAATTCTCTCAATTTTTTAAAATTTTTTTTATAAAATATAATTTTTTATCATTCAACATTTTTTAATATATTTTTTAGTCATATTGAAAAAATATATAATAAAATATCACATTTTACAAAAAAAAATTAAAAAATTTAAGAGAATAGCCCATTCTCGTATTAAACAATGAAGAGGTAAAAAAAGTTATATGATTGGATGGGAGATGAAAATCTCAACAAATGGAGATTTTTAGTGATTTTAAAAAATTTGAAGACCACTAGAATTCGTCAAAGATCGGAAAATTTACTTATTTAAATTGATTGGAGATCAATATTATTTAATTGTTTTAAAATTAAATTCAATATAATTTTTTTTTATATAAATCGTAAAAATTATAGATATTTTGTATTTGTTAATAAAACATACTATAAGTTAACGATTTACTAAAAATTGAGATATTAATAAATCATTGACTTACTCCAAAATTTATGTAACTTAAATCACATAGAAAGTCTTAATAATTCGTGAGAATTTCACAAAATTTAAAATAGACTAATACTGAGGATCTCACCATGATTTAGTATGAATTGTGCGGTCTATTATACCCAAAAAAAAAAAAGTCCCAATTTAGTGATGCTAACAACATAGACTAAATCATGACAACTCAACACCATTTAATATAAAACTATAAGAAGTATACGGGAAGGATCAAATTATTTATCTGGTTTGTTTTTGATAGGAAGATCAAATTGCAAAAATTTCGATTTTTTTATTCTTAAAAAAAAAAAATTCGCCAACCTAACAATATTTTTTTTTTATTTTCAAAAAGTAAATTTGCCGACAACTAACAAAGTGTCTTTTTATTTTTATTTTTAAATACAATTGGCTTCCAGTAAATTGTTTTTTTTATTATTTTTATTTTTTTTTTAAATACAATACGCCAAAAATAAATTAACATCATATCTCAATAAATAGAAATATTTCACCGTTCTTTTAAAGTTCACCAAACCTAGAGTTATATATATAAGAACTAAACAGTATAATGGATTCAGGATTAGATACGTGCTTATACATATATCTAATTCTGACCCTATTACACTCTTTAATATACCCAACTCGACACGGTCTAAAGTATCTTATCCATTCGAATGCATGTTTTTGGGATATAATTAGGTCATGGTATTAAAATAAAATTATATATCGCAAAATTCAGAAGAAATCTAGTACGAATTCTTTCCAAATTAATAGGGAACACACTGCAAATATTAGGTAGAAATAGAATATCTATTCTAATGTATGTTATTTTTTCAAATCGATTTTAATATCTTTTAAATAACTACTGACTTAATAATTAAAGTTCCTTACACGTATCATCACTCCATTCGACTAATATATTGCGACTGTCTAGAAGTTTTCAACTCCTCAAAAGTCAATCTACATGGTTATTACCGAAGCTTTAATTTTTGTGGATGGAATTTTCTGCATAGAATAACACTATTATTTGAAACTAAAGTACAAAAAATAATGAGAATATTAAAAAATAATTGAAATTAAAATTATAAATTAAATTATTAATTAATTATTTTTAATTTCAGATTTTGAATTTTGAAAAATAAAGATCTGCAATTAAATCAAATTATGTTAATTTTTCATTCTCCAATTGCGATCTCTGGTCCGCAGAGTCACTCCAGTGCTGCTGCACTTTTCTGTTGTCCGGTTCGACACCACCTCGCCGACGCTGCTCAGCTTCTCCTCGTCCAGTTTGCATTCCGTTGCAACGTGAGATCGCGCCGCAACAGCCCAGTGCATCCTCCTTCCCACTGTTCACCCACCGCCGGCTGCAGATTAGACCCCATCGCACCCTCACCATGAGTGGTAGTGTCGTCGATATCCAACGTCATACTTTGCTATATTTTCATACATGCATAACCGTCATATGCACATAAATAGAGTCCAACGTGGATGAACCACTTTGTAATGTCCTATCGTCATTCACCAACGACAATTCCTTTCATTCACACGTAGTCGCCAATGGATAATAAGCCAGATGTTCAGTTAGGTATACGGATGATTAGTCTAATATGTCGCTGGTTTGATTAAGTAGTTACTAGTAACATATGCCGGATATTTAATTCAATAGGTATGCATATAGTTATGTTGATTCTTAATTAGATAGTTATTCCTTTTGATTCAATTTATTCATGCACAGTTAACAATAGATAGTGATCAATTCATTAGGTATGCGGATGGTTATCCTGTTGTTAGGGTTTAAGGGATAATTTGGGGGTAGAGTATTTTGTTTACTTTATTGGATCAATTCTAGAATCCATTGTTCATAAAAGTCATTATCTACGTAACAAAACTATTATTTAAATATTTATAACTGGTGTTTATTTCAAACATTTAAAAATAAATATATGGGAGCTCGAGAAATAAAGATAAATTGAAACTATAATTTAATTAATAATTATATATAGATTAAATATATAAAAATAACACTTAAATTTAAGTAATGCCCAAGTAGATCAGAATTATTGTTCGTAGAATTATTGTTATTACTAGATTCCAAGCAATCATTTTTAGTGCTTGTTGGTCCCTTGTTTATTTTCCATGTAACACAATAAATATAAAAAGGAAAAAGTTGTAGCTTAACGGTTTAAAACAATCCATAAAGAATATAAGAACTACATATGTTAAAATTATTCTTACAATTTTGTGAGAGAGAGAAAAAAGTGAGAAAATCAACATTCAAAAATAGATTACTTGCAACAAGATTTTCTTAATATACACTACTTGCTTTGAGTAATGAAATGCTTGTTTCCCACAAACTTTTATATAGTATTGCACTAATATTTTGGTAAGAGTTACCCTTGTTCATAATGTAATGGATTTTGAGCTATATAATCGTATATAACAACTTTTAAGTCTTAGCATGTAGTATTTAATGATTAATGATAAGCTTAGAAACATATCTTAAAATTTATGAAAAATATAAGAAACGTTGACTTTGAATTGAGATAAGAATTTCTCTTAATTTAAAGTTTTAAACACTTAATACCGTTTTGACAATTAGTGATCATAAAACATATATGGTAAAAATTTTTTGACATAATTATTTGAATAAAAGACAAATAGGCTTTTAATTTTTTTAAACGCGAATATTTTCGTCTTTTAGGATTGAAAAATACATTTTGATTCCTCATCATATAAAATATGTGACAATTATTCTTTCCCATCGAATTGGGAGCTCAAAACGGTAACGAAAATTGCTGATCTGGAGGGGTGGAGAGTGATGTGTCCGTTTTGGTTACTGATGTGGATGGAGAACAAAATGTTAGTGGACAATTTGGTCCTTATGCTCTAAAACAACGCCGTATACATCTTCCACTTTATTTCAACCTTTGTAATCCCCATAACACCCAAAAGTTACTCCACTTATTACAGAAAATCCTATCAGAACACGAAGAGCACCCTTCTCCCTAAAAAAAATGACTTCCTCCAGTGGAAAGTGGTGGTGTGCTCAGTGGACATGGTGGTTGGCGAAGGTTACGGCAAGCTTCGTGTTGAGAGGAAGCTACTATCTTCTACAGAAGTAAGGATAATAATCGAGACTATGTACGTTGTTGTTTATATGTTTGTGACAATATAATGCATGGGGTTGGGATATGGGGTGATTGCATGTTTTTTTTTTTTCGGTAAAAGAATGAGAAAAAGTTATGTGGAGTTAACTGATTTCAAAATTTCGGGCACTTGATCTAGGTTTTAATCTCCGATTTATGTACTTGTGGATAATGCAGATGGATGATATATATGTGGTACCTGTTTTTCATCACGGAGGCCATTTTGGTAGAACACCCGGTGGAACTCTTGAGTATATTGGTGGAAAAGTTGAAAATTTTTCGAAGATGGACTTAGACTTCGTGAATTTTGAAAATTTGGTAACATTGTTCAAGGGTCTGGGATATGCATCATATAGAGCAGTTTATTGGTTTGACCCAACAAGCAGTGATCTTGAGGCTGGACTGCACATTCTGAGAAGAGATGCAGGGATCAATGAACTTCGAGAGAACAAGCTCAAGAATTCAACCACTACTGATGAATTTTACATATACTTCGACCATCCCGTTGATGAGTCACAGATAGTGAAAGAACATGCTGTGGGAGAAAAGGGGGGCGGAAGAATTTGATAATCCTATTGATGTTGACAGCATTATGAGGGAGCTTCAATCATCACCATCCACAGAAGATGATGGACATGAAAGTGAAGAGAACGAACTGTATAAACCTCCTCCTACTAGCTCCAAAACTGTTTCAGATGAGGATTATTCTAGCTTTGATGAGGAAGATGATGGAATGAGAAAAAAAAGAATTCTGAAAAGAAAGGACAAGGTTTTGCCAAAGAAAAAGGATAGTATAAAAAAAGGGACAAGGGCAGAGTCAAGTGGAGGTAAAGAAAGAGCTAGACTAAAGAGTGCAAGTGGGAGTGCTGTTAAAAGTAATGGGCCTGCTATGAAGACCAAAAGAACTAGGCCCACTGCCAAGCCCAAAGGAACTGGGCCTAATGTGAAGGCCCAAAGAACTAGGCCTGTTGTACTTGCTGAGGAAGCTGTGCCTACTGTGCAGCCTAATGATAGGCCTCCAATCGGCCTATATGTAAATGAAGAGGATTTAGATGATGATGACCCCATTTATGAGTATGAATCAGAGGATCTTCACACACCAGTGTCGTCAGAGGATGAGGGAGACAAGCATGACTTTCTAGTGTTCAATGATGATTATGGATTTGGAGAGGGTAAATTTAAGATTGGGACCAAGTTTACAACTATTGATAGGTTCAAAAAAGTGGTAGGAGATATGTTCATATCTGAAGGCAGGGAACTTCTCTGGATAACAAATGATAAGGAAAGGATGAGAGTTGGATGCAGGGGTGAAGACTGTCCATAGTTGGTACATTTATCCTACAACAAGACACTCATATGCTTCCAGGTAAAGACTTACAAGCCAGAGCATACCTGTGCAAGAGATTTGGGTAGTAATGCTGTTGACAACACTGAATCAGTAAAAAAGTAGAGAAGAGAATGGCAAGCCTATTGGGAGGCCAAAGGTCCACAACCGCAACAAGGACCCAACTGAGGCCAATATTCAGGGAGACAAGTTGAAGAAAAGCTTTCAAGTTACATGTAGCAAATGCAATGAGAAAGGGCATACCTATAAGACTTGCAAAGGAGCACCAAGTAACCCCAATTGAAAACCAAAAAGTAAAAAATCTAAGAAGTATGCTGATGCCTCACAAGTCTTGGTGCTGCTTCCCCTTTCACAATCAGCACCTCAACCAGAGGTAAGCAAGTCCCGTGTATGCATTATGATACTTTTGTCCATTTTAAAAATTGTTAGTGGTTATGATGTCATTTTTTTTAAGGACTAATTTATCCATTTTGTTTACACTGCTAGATTTTGAATACATAGGATCTGAACCAATCTCAGGATGAAAACTATGTTAAAACTAGTACTGTGCAAGAACAATCTGCTGTAAGACCACCAATAAGCATACACATTTAAATGCCAATCAATTTTTTCTTCTGCAACTACTTTGAATATCTGGTATTTTGATTACTTTTGCAGAATAACGTCACTCTTCATAATATTGCTGGACTACCATCCAACACAACAATGCAGCCAGTAGCATTAGGGATTGCACCATTAGCTACACCACTGTTCCATCAAGTAGCTGCAGCAACACCACTTGCTCCTCCAATCCAAACTCCATTCAGGCCTCCAGCCCAGTTGCCAAGAATGGACCAACCCAGAAATTGAGATGCTGCCTCTAAATTCAGACCCAAGCAAACAATTGTTAGGCCCTAACAAGTACAAATCCAACACCTGCTGGACCACTAAATCTACCACAAACTCAAAGCACCAGAACTGGTGGGGCACCATCAAAAGAGACATTGAAAGCAGCTAGCAGTGGCACTATAAGGATTTTCAAGTTCATCCCTACTCCTGGATCCAAGCATTAGAAGAACTGAAGACAACTGCATAAATTTTATTTTTTGTCCTAGTTATTACCATCAATTGAACAATGCTTTCTAGCTATCATAGTCTGGCAAACTTGTTTACATACCAAGTAGATGTTTTATTATTTTGTGGCAAACTTATGCTGTTATTTTGTTATTTTGCAGCAAATTTATGTTGTTATCTTAGATACATTAATGTGTAATGTTTGGTTATAATCTATGCAAAATTACTACCTTATATAATACTTGATTTGCAATATTATTTAGTTGTTCTCATATCAAAGAAATCAAATTATACAGCAACACTTACAACATCACAGGTACATCAATCATCTTCAGGCCTTTAAGAAATATGTAGCAAGAATAACAACAACTACACTAATCACAGTAATATGCCACAAATTCATAAATTTTTCCTTTTCCATAGATAACAGCTTCTTATCCAAATCCTCCATTTTTTTCACCTCTTGCCTTCGAAACAGCTGTTCTTCAACTTCTATTCCCTCAGCATCATCCACAGCACCAAATATTTCATACTCTATGGGTCTGATTTTTTTTAGGAGTTCATCAAGACAGACAAAGGACCGACAGTGACATTCTCTAACCTGGAGCAAATTTTCAGAAAATCACCTAATTAGACACATTACAGTCTCATCCAACCATTGCCAAATTAGTAAGTTACCTTGAAGAATGGACAGCCAACAAATATTCTGTTAGGGTAAGCTGCTGTTCTTGACTTGTACAGAATGGTATATACGCCGAAGAAACACTTTGGCGCAACCCCATCTCGCTCGTATCCTCCTGGCACGACGAATGAATATCTCCCTCCAGGTCTTGTGCATGAAGAACCCCCTTCACTCATCATGGACGATCGCATCATCAATGGGCATTGTTTCGTCGATGCATTTCGATCAAATAGGGCTCATTCCAACATACGGCGTCATTTTGGAGCATAAGGACCAAATTGTCCACTAACATTTTGTTCTCCATCCACATCAGCAACTAAAACGGATACATCACTCTCCACCCCTCTAGGTCAGCAATTTTCGTTACCATTTTGAGCCCCAATTTGACGGAGGGGGATAATTGTCACGCGTTTAATATGATGAGGGATCAAAATGTATTTTTCAATCCTGAAGGACGAAAATATCCGCATTTAAAAAAGTTAGAGAGTTATTTGTCTTTTACTCTAATTATTTATTGTTGAAATAATATTCTAAAATGATAACTTTTTTTTACATCAATAATGGCGGTCAACGATACTAAATTTTAAGGTGAATTATATGGTAAAGATGTAAGTTTACAGATTTTTCCTTTAATAGGATGAGAGAGAGATAGATAAAGGTAGGACTCACATTTTAAATAATAATAAAATAATAAAAAATATCTATAAAAGGAATTTAAATTCTCTCTCTATACCACTTCAATCTTTACACTAGAGTGCCCCAAATTTTAATTTGTTGTAATGATATAAAAAGTTAACATCTCAAATTGGTGTCCAATAAATTTTTAGTCAAAAAATGTTAATTTTTTCTTAATTAACAATCAATGTCATCTAGACTCGTGGCTTGAAGGTAAATAAGGATGTGTTTATCACAAGGATATGAATGGAGAAAATAGTCTAAGATGAATAAGAATATATATATTATATATATATATATATATATATATATATATATATCTATATATATATATATATATATATATATGCAAATTAAGTTTGACATAATGATCCACTATGGTAATATGCTAATGTTATAATAATAATAATAATAATAATAATAATAATAATAATAATAATAATAATGTCCCAAGTTATTAGTTGTTAATTAAAAAATTAAATATTATTTAGAAAATACTTTTCTCAATTTCTAAAATATTTATAATATTTTAGAATTTTTCATTAAATATTAGAAAGTAAGTTATATCTTGGGTATTTCTTTTGTGAATAGAAAATATAAGTAAAAATTATTTTTATATTTAGCAAACTGTTCGTGTATTTGATCTAAATTTTGTAAAAATATTTGAATAATTATTTAAAAGATACATATAAAAAATTCAAAGAAAAATCAATTTTTAGACATTTTTTTCATTTTTAAATAAGTTATCAATTATTTACAAAAAAAAATGAAAGAAAATCACTTGATCTGAATAATCAAATTTTAAGAATGAAAATATTTTAATTTTTAATAATAGCAAAAAAATCATATCAAAATCTAAAATTTAAAGTCATTTTTTAAACTATATATTTAATATCTTATTATTTTCATCATGATTTGAAATATTTTAATGATTTACTTATCATTTTTATCTTTTAATTTTTTTTTTTGACAACTATATAAACATATAATATTCTTTCTATCCCCTGCACGCATAAAGACAAAACATACCAAGTTAATTAGTTAAATTTCTTCTAAAAACAGAGACATTCACCCATTTATGTAACATAAGCTTAAACCCACTCAAATGTTAGAACTAATTCAAACTAAAAAATACAAGAGGGAATCAATCAAGTTTTTTTTAAATCTAAATTAAAAAACACTATCTTTAAAGTAAAACTTTGCTCAGACACAACAAAAAAGGGTAAAACTTTGATAAATCAATATATATATATATATATATATATATATATATATATATATTAAACAATGTGGAATTTTATATTCCTCTTCATGCTGTGCATGACACTTGACGATTATCTGAATTTACGTTGGTTTTGATACCATAATAAAAATTAAAGATCTAATTAACAACTTATAATCAGTTAAATTTTAACAATTATAATTAATATTTATTTTTTATTAAAAATAATTTGTTTAATGATCAACATTAATAACAAATTTAAAAAAAAAAAGAAGGACAGTCTATTACAGCTCCACATTCACGTCACTTTTTTGGCTTTAAGGAGTATCCAACTCGAGTCTCGTGATCGCACCCCCACCCCTTTTCATGTGCTTTTGCTGTCGTCATGCTTGTGCCGTCACCGTGCCGCTGCACGGATCGATCATACGTGTATCGCCAGTCTCCGATTCCATTTCTAATCCAACCCGTTCCATCAAAAAGAAACTCATCGTCAACACCACAATTGCATCCCAACCCCACCCTACTTGTTGTCCTCGTCGTGCATGCGCCGTCGTCGTGCCCCCGAACAGCCCGTCCAAACGCATAGCAACGTGATCAGGGAATTTTCGTGGAGCCACAACGTTCCACCTCCATAGAAACAAAGTGTAATTATTGCCGCTGTTGGTGGTTTGAGAGTGTTGAGTCAATAAAACTATCAATTTGTGAAAAAAGATTATATAATACTTTCTATGATGTGAGTGATCACTCTAATTGCACTGAAGTAAAGGTCCCATGTTCGAGTGATGATGATACTCAACGTATAGTCAAAGTAAGGGATGGTTTAGTAGTATAATTAGTGGGAATATTTTTTATACTAGTCTGATGGTACAACTTTGATATATGATGTGTTTTTCTTGGATTTTTTTCTTATGCAAGTTGCATGTTTCTTTGCAATTTGCTTAAAATTTTTTTTGGAGGTATTAACAAGGATACTCTTGTTTATTATTTGATCTCCCTTAGTAACTTTTTGCATGTTTCTTGTTTATTATTTGTATGTAAATTATTGAATTTTTGTTTGTTTATACATTGGTGTTTTCAATGAATAAGTGGATGTTGGAAGAGGTTTTTTGGGTGTTGAATAGCGGATGCTTATATACTTATATGATACATTTTTGGTTTGATTCGCTGGTTGTATTAGGGTGTTTCTGATTGTAGGTGGAAGAAGCTGTAGACGTTATTGAGATGGAAATGATGATACGGAGTTGGGTTATAAGGTATGAATTGTATTTTATTGTTGTCGTAATACTAACGAGTTATTGGAGTCCAATTTTAAGTGTGTGTGGCACTGAATGCTATTTTTTCTAAATGGATTTACAATTGTCGGATCACACTAGCATTCACCTAGAGAAAATCTCCTACGTAGGATTGTAATTTGATTCGTTGCAGTGAGCACAGAAATTCTATTCGAATTATGCAAAGAAAATTGGGTTCGTCACTAAGATTAGGAATACCAATTTTGACAAGACAAGGAAGCAATTAAGGATACCCATTAACCAATCGATACATTGCAATTGGGAGTCTCGAGTGAAAGCAGCATCCCGGATAAAGAAAATAACAACCACGAGATGCAGAGCAAGGATGTACGTGATGTTAGATAGGCAGAAGGATAATTAGATCGTATTAAAATTAGAATTAAAGTATACCCACCCATGTTCTGCTAAGAAATCGGTCCATTACCATGAGTACAGAGAACTGACCATGCATGCCAAGTGTGTGATTAAGGACAACGATGAGCCTAGCATACAGTCCAACAAGACCTACCTCGCATTGACAAACAAGGTTGGTGGGTTGTCAAACTTGAGTTACTCAGAAAAAGAACGTGAGAAATTACATTACAAGCAATCTCAACTTTGTTGATGATAACGCGGATGTTAAAGAAATGTTGAGCTATTTCTTGCGAATGAAAGAGATCAACCCGAATTTCTTTTATGCAATAGATGTCGACAAAGCTAACAAGTTTAGGAGTGCGCTCTGGGTAGATGCAAGGTGCAGAGCGTCGTACGAATATTATGGAGATGTGGTGTTGTTTGATACAATATACAGTAGAAACAAGTATGTGTGTGTTTGTGTCTCCAGTGAAAGCTTTTCTATTTTTAAATTATCGCGAGTTTTTACTTGTGGTTATTTTTTCTGCAGGCATGAACTACCATTTGCATCTTTTGTTGCGGTCAACCATCACGGGAAGTCCACTTTGCTTGGCTGTGCTTTGCTTGGGAATGAGGAAATCCATAACTTTGTGTAGGTCTTCACACAATGGGTTAAATGCATGAGAACTTCCCCACAGAGTGTCATCACGGACCAGTGTAAGGCCGTGTTTGGTGCTATTAGGAATTTCCTTCCAAATACTTGCCACCGATGGTACATATGGTACATATTGAATAAGATACCGGCTAAGCTCAGAGGATACGCTCGATATAGAAAAATACATGCTAAAATAACTGGCATTATATGGAATGCTCAGTCTATGGACTCTTTTGAGAAGGATTAGGCTGGATTCATTGCAGAGTTCAATCTAGAGCACAACAGATGGTTATCAGGTTCGTTACCAATAACCTATATCAAGTTTTAGTTTTTGTGTTACGTTTTGCCATGTGTCTGTATGTTCTTTTTGGGGAGTAGATTCTTTGTAAAGCTTTTCTGATTATACTGAATTTTTTTCATCGTAGGGATTATAATGCATTTGGATGTTTTATTGGATTTCTCTTTTTCAAGTTTGATGGGTGTTTCTTTTCCTAAGTCAATAGATGTTTGTGGTGATGCAGTTAAGTGTTCATGATCGTGCTTTTCACAATTTTATTTTTTTTAGACCTTTATGAGGATCGACGAATGTGGGTTCAAATATTTTTCGAAGATAAATTTTGGGCTGATATGAGGAGTACTCAAAGGAGTGAAAGTATGCACGCTTTTTATGGGAGGTTTTTACATTTCAAGAGTGGATTGGTTCAGTTTGTGCATGAGTATGACAATGTTCTTGGGAACAAGGAGCAAATGCTACAGACTCTAAAGGAGTTATCCCCTATTCATCTAGCTCTACAATTAAAAGATAATTTCAACAGGAATACACAAGCTCTATATTTAGGGAAGTCCAACAGAAATTTAGGAAAAAAGGCGATTGTTTAATCCATGGTATGACACAAGAGGGTGATTTGTCCTGTGTGAATGTGGACGAGCAATGCCTACTTTATGGGGAGTCTAGGTACTGCACTAACGTTGTTGATTTTGACCATTTGACATGCAAGGTTCGGTGTGAGTGCAACATGTTTGAATCAAGAAGTATACTATGTTGTCATTGTCTTACTGTATTTTTATATTACTGAGTAGACAGAGTACCATCTTGCTATGTTCTCCTTCGTTGGAGCAAGAATGTACAGCGCAAGCACACTTATATCAAGAGCAACCATGACATGAATCGATTGAATGAAAGCCATAACTTATTCAGAGGATTGTGTTCACACTTCTTTATTGTTGCCTAGGATTTTGTAACCTGTGACGAAGAAGCGGACATGTTGAATTCGGCTCTTGACAACATGAGGGCCATGCTTATTGATTATCATGACAACTTAGGGTCTAAAAGTGTT
Organism: Arachis stenosperma; assembly: GCF_014773155.1. Lineage (NCBI taxonomy): Eukaryota > Viridiplantae > Streptophyta > Magnoliopsida > Fabales > Fabaceae > Arachis > Arachis stenosperma. The sequence goes on along the minus strand of NC_080377.1, from coordinate 6,985,037 downwards.
GCTAGTACATAGAACGGCATGGCCATACAGTATGAGTGCATGGTTGGTCCAGACGGCATTGAGGTCCTTCAAAGGTGGCAATAAGGGGTTAGCAGAGATCGAAGAGACTTAGTGCTGAATTGGACAGCTCGATCAAGAAATCTATACGAAGAAGGAAGAAAAATACACCTCCGATATGTGTTTAGCAATTTTGGACCCTTTGTTGAGATGGCTTCATAGATACAATTAACTTATTTACTTTGTGCGTGGTGATTTTTTTCAGGAAAATGATGTAGCAGTCACTCGAAATGTAGCACTCAATTCTGGTGTTCGAGCGAATGAATCGCAAAAACATGGTAGGTTCATGTCTTTGTTAAACTCGTTTGAAATTAGTTAAATGAATTTTGATTAGGGATTTGTAAGAAGTCCTTTTTTGTTTTTGGATTTTTTTTCCTTATTTTTATCACAATCTTGTGGTATATGGTTTAATAAACCATTTTTAATTAAGGATATACCGTTATTTTTTAGTGCAATCCACTGATATGATTATACTATTATAATTTTTCTAGGTTTCAAACGTGAAACAAAACAGTACGAGTTATATGATTTCTAATGTGGAGGAAACAACATAGGAAGTTCTCTAACTAAGGTTGCGTTTATAATTTATAAAGTTATGTTTCCAATTTATTTTGACTAAGACTTACCAAAAGAAATTCTACAAGAGTCTCTTATAAACTCCCACAGTCTCGATAAGGAACTTTGACTTTAGGAAATAGAAGACACATCCATTGGGAGACAGCTCCATTAGCAGACACGACTAGAAAATACACCTCCATTAGAAAACACATCCATAGATAAACACATTCACAAAAGTCATGACCTCAAAAGACACCTCTAATAGAAGACACATCCACGAAAGACACATCCAAGAGAAACACCTCTAAAATGACACGGTTGTTAGAAGACACGACAACAAAGGACACATTAACAAAAGATACCTCTATTGGAAGACACATGCATAGAAAGATACATCCACATAAAACACAACCAATGAGGTCATAAACAGAAGACACATCCATAAAAGACATATCCAAACATTAACTTGTTAAAACAACCCAAGTGTTTATCTTTTGCAATAAGACACATCAATGTCCTAACAGAGGATTCATATCCATAATAGATGCAGCGTGTATGAATTAATCAACAAAAGTCTCAATAGAAATACTCACTAACAAGAATATACGAATCTAAAGGAAACAGACAACATGTATAACACAAGGAAAATATCAAGATTGAGCAAAATGTAGCTAAGCATGGGAGGGTATCATTAAACTAGCTAAACAAGAATGTTCTATGGAACTTTCTTCTTCTCATGTTTATCTCCTTGCTAGGTCTTTTTCTTCGATAAACCGTCAGCCCACCAAAACATGCTTTTTGTGCTCGATGCTGTGAAGTGTGAACGGTGTCTCAACTCGTTACGTTTGTTCCTTGGATGGTTGCAGTGCACATCAGGTTAAGAATGGCTATCGAGGGCCTTAAATTCTTAGTCAATGGCTGAATTATTAGAATCCAGAATAATATTAAGCATTATTTCCTTCCTGTATTCTTTCATGGTGTCCTGCATGTAAAAATCAATATTGGACGACGGCATTATTTATAGACAATTAAGTGTGTTTACAGAATTAATTATTCAACGATAGGATTCGAAAGCTCACATAATCCTATTCATTTAGTTTACCGCCTTCGGTCCAGTACTCAATGAATTTTATGCCGTAGACGACACAATCAGCGTATTATGTTATACAGCAAATAGACTTACCCAACGTCTCTTTGCAGCTACTGCCTTGTCAAAATACTTGGTGTCTGCACCGAAATGTTCACCCAAAACCACATACATGGAAGTTGGCCCATCCTTAAAGACCTTTAGATTTTTTGAGAGCATGACCATTCTCTGTGCAAGCAAGACTTGTGAGTGTTGCTAACATGTATTGCAAATATAAGATTGCTATAAAAGTTTCAATACCAGTATTCCCGGACACATGCAATAAAAGTGGCGTGTGAATCTTTTTTACACTGAGTCATCGAACGTGCAACACATCCATTGCACGACCTATATTACCAGATTTTTAAATATAAATTTTGCAAAATATGTGATTAAAACAAACTGAAATGTGAATTTGGATTACGTATATTGTTATTGAGCCAGCAACGAGGTTTTAACATGCACAAGTCATTCCTTACCAAGAGGTCTACCGTCATACGACGTCAATGTCTGCTAGTTACCGAGAGACATATCTACAACCTATCCTCGAATCCGTTACTCATCATTCTCAGTAAGTTTTTGCCCCCGAAGTAACCGATGAATGGTGCGAGAAAGGGACGTTGTGGGTGTTTCAGCTAGCTGAGTTATTCCAAGTGAGAATCATGGGTGTTGTGGACTCGGTGTTTGGCAAGAAGAAATTTTTGGAATAATGGTATTGATGGGATCCATGCTAATTGGTTTCGAGCTGTAAAGCTGTTCAATATATGCCCATATCCTTTTGCACATTGGATCTTACTGAGACAAGATGTTAGGATTACTATTTCAAAAGTAACTATTGTTAGAGGGGGCAATCTTTAGGCATTTAAAGGAATTAAGACCAAATTACATTCATAATAGCCACAAAAAGGTTTCTAGCATTCATTTGCCTTTTGAATTCACAAGAATAGTCATCAAATCCTGAATATTGCACCAATACTATTGACAGAGTCTTGGGTTTGGGAACTTCGAGGTCGGTTGGTTTCTCTGGTGTTTTTTTTCGGGTGATCTTGCCCTTGTCCCCCCTGTCATGTGATGTTGAGGTGTTTGTGATCGATCAATTTTTTTTGCGCAGTCTCTTGGCAATGGGCTCGTCGTTGTCGTCATCCTCATCGGATGCAACTAAACATGCATGTGTGCGCACTGAGTCGTTGCTAACTCCCCCTGTTATCAGATCCCTGAATTCAAAACACCCAACTAATCATACAAATGCACCTCAAGTTGCTTTTAAATTAAATAACCAATGAAAGATATATTAATACAACATGTCATCAAGCAATTTAAAAATATGACATCACCAGCTTAATTTAAAGATAAATTGGACTGTACTCACTATTTTAAATTAAAAATATGCAATTTAAGGATTTGTTCAAATGGTTAGTAGTACTCACTTTTGTGGACCGTAAAGGTCTTTCTGTGCAGTGTGAGCCTTCTTTTTTGGTTGTTAGGTTCGTCGTGACCTTACTTGCGCGGCCTTTCACGACCCCCTATTGTTCTGGTCAATGTTGACGCATTCCTGTTCGGAAAAAGCAGTTAGTCGAGAGGCACACACAGTAGATGACATATCCAAGACTGACACATCCATATACGGTTAAAACAGAAGACACTACTATTACGGATAAATCCAAGGTGAAAGGCACATGCAATGAATTTTAAGAAAAAAAGATAGCTTTATTAAAAAGATCCCATAGAAACATCAACTAAAACAAGCAATGTACATAATGGAAAAAGTGCCATATGTTATAGGAATCTTTAGGCTCGTTTTAGTGAGTACCTCAGATTGAAAATTTGATGCCATATCATTGAGTTCCTTCGCAGTCCATGCAGAAAGCCATGGCTCTGGTTCTTGACATTGCTCCAGTTCACCCTGCTTTAGTCTCTGGAAGTACAATATCTGGAGAGAACACAGACACAAGTTATATGTTGGGATGCAAATGTTGAGACCAACTAAATGGCATATTATATTAAGAAAATTACCAACAAAGCAAACTTGCAACCCTAACAGAACTTGTTGTTTTTACTTTGATATTTCTCGATTGCCTGTTCTAACCACTTGAAAATATGAAACGACCAACAAAATCTTCTTGGATCAGAAACATCTAAAATTTCATGGATGTGCCATGACAAGATGACATGTTGCACTGTCGGGCACAAGAACATCTTCAAGACGAGTAGGATGAAATGCTGCATGAACTCCACCCTGTAGGCTATGGTCTCCATAGAACAGTTATTGATGAAATCTTGTAGTTGTATGGTTTTCATCCTATGGAATTATTTGTTAATGGCCACATGAATAGCATTCTTGCCATCGAAAGATGGGATGTCGTCGACTACAATATGAAGGTTTATCAACTAGTTTAAAATCAGCTGTGCAATATGGATAAAAGAGGAAAAAAACATGGAAACCGAACGTATTGGCAGATGGAATGTTGCTGAATACCGAAAGCTATACTCACCACCGGCAAGGATTCTGAAAACAAGTTGAAACAGCTCGGCGTTAATGCGGATATGTCCAGCATCTACATCCAGTGTGCTTGTTTCAAGTTTGTAGGACCTTGCTAACGAAACCATGATGCTTTGTTTCATAGGCCAGTTTGGGATTAACTTCAGGTACCCGAATCCCATTAATTCTATCTTTGCTAGCTTTGCTTCGGCTTGATTTCTTTCTAGATTTTTCAACATATCAGCGATGCAACAGGGTGAGCACCTTGTCTCTAATATATTCTGTCAACATAGGAAGCGACTGGAAGAAGGAAATAGAGTCACAAATTAAAAGACAAGCACATAACAGTGAATGATGGAGTACCGATTTTCCCATCTTGCAAGGTGATTTTCAGCAACACACCAATAGTTAGGGACTTCCGACGCTGCTTGGGAAAAACAAATTTAACTGAAAAGTGCAATCCGATACAAGCATCCAATTAATACTAAATTAAACACACATTTCAGCTCAAACAACAACATCTCATATCTAGTTTGGAGACAACACCTTAATCATTAATCAAATTTCAACTAAACGCAAATTGAAAGGAGAAAAAAAATCAACAAGGAACAGTATATCAGTACCAAGAGCAACATCAAACATTTTTAGATAGTTTAGTCCATTGAACTTATAAATCACTAAATTATTAACCAAGATTCAACTTTTCGTTTTTTTTTTCAAAACTTCCAAAACACTAAGAAAGCATCGACCAAATTAAATGTACAAGGGTAACAAGACATTAAGTCACTCAATATCAACTTCTATTAATCAAAACAAAATCAATGAACACTGAACGAAACCAAATAAATTCAGTTAGTTTCAACTATACAAATAATCTAAACCTTGGAAGATTGTAGGAAAATCAACTTTAATTAGAAGACATATCCATTATAGACACATCAAAAAAATCATTCAGTTAATTGGACTACAACTACAATTTTTATCCAGAACTCTAAAAAATACTCTTAGTTATAGGGATAACAACTATCTATTTTTCTTCCAAAACGGCACAACATTTACTTCGTAGACTATCTAAATGCTTCAAGTTTAAGTTGACCACATTCAAACCCAATTTTAATCCAGAAAGGAAAAAACAAACTTATAACCCTGTTTTTATCCTACAGTTACGAATTGTCTAAATAAAAAAATTAATAACGCATACAAGAACTCTTCAGCAAAGCACAATGAACCGATAATCATAGAAGATTCAGTTCAATTCATATAATTTAACTTCTAACATTACATAAAAATAACATCCACAAATTCAAAAATGCATCTTATATGAATACCTAATCCTAGTATATGAACCCTAAACAGATCAGTCACATCCTCTGAGCACTGAAACCATAAATTACTACTAACCTATTAGAGCAGTGATGTCGACGGAGGAGGAAGAGTTTGCACGACGAGGAAGAGTTTGCACGACGTATCTTGGAGCTAGTACTGGTTACGGCGCGGACTAGGGCTGGTCAGGTAGAAGAGATGATGTGGGATGGTGATGCTTCTGCGGGACATGGAGAAGCCCGACGCAGCGTGCGTGGAGGCAGAGCACGCGGAGGCACCGTCGGCTGGTTTAGCGGAGAAGGGATGCATCTTCAACGGAGCTACGACGGTGATATGTAGTAGTAGTGGCGGCGCTGTTTTGATCTCTCGAGGACCCGCGATTGCTCGTCGAAGGAAGCACCGGCAACGTTGACTAGGGTTGACGCCGGCGATGAAAACGGGCATGAAGAAGAAGGTTGGATGGGGCTACCATCGGGTTCTGAAAGAGGTGTTTCTGAACGATTAAAATTAGGACTAGTTAGGTTTACTATAAGTAATTGGAGTGAATTAGGTTTACTATGGGTAATTGGGAATATGGCTTTTTTAATGAAATGGGTTTAAGAGTCCAACCTAATTAGAGGTGGCAGGAGTTGATTGGACTCCGTGTTGGTTATTTAGTAGAATTGTTAATATAATGATGTATATAATGTATTCTTGTAACAAATTAACGATTAATAAAGACTCTTAAATAGAATTCAAATTTTCGACAAAATAGTCTTTAACTTCTTAAATTGAGAGATATTGTGGATAAAAAAAAAATAACAATTAATAACATCTATATAATACTAAGTTTTTACATTTGGATATATTTTTTAGACAAATAAATAAATCATATTTCTCACTATAAAAAATTTAAATAATTATATATATTAATTCTATAACTATCAAAGATTTTATTAGTTTGACAAACATCGAGTAAACTATCCAGCAATACTAAATGCATATACCGAATTAATTTATTTATGATTAGAATTATATATATATATATATATATATATATATATATATATATATATATATATATATTAACACACAACTTTTAATCTTTTATTCTCAAAATTGATTTTTTATTATTCTTTACTGATATGTACTCTCCTGTGCTGGTGGTACGCCGAGTGGTTGGTATAGGTTCGGTAGCAATAACTGTCCTCACCTTCAAACCAAACCAAACACAAAAAGGTGATTGAGATGCTCTTAGAATCATAAAAATATACATAAAAAATATGCATAAAACTTATGTATATAATATTCTTTAGTTTCTATTTAGAGGTGTAATTAGGTTGGATTGGTTTGAATTTAAACCCAAAAAAAAAATACTAGAATAAATTAAAATGTAATAATTAGGTCGGCTTAAATCGAGTTAAATTTTATTTTTAGCTAACTTATATTCGAATCGATCCGATAATTTAATCAAAATAGAGTTTGATCAGTTTGGATAATCAAATACTCTATTGAAATAATAAAATAAATAAATAAATAATTATAGAAATAATGATAAAAAATTAAGAAATATTTAATAAAAACTACAAATTATTACTACATATTAACACTGCTGTAGTATGGCATATCAACATTATAACATTTTATTAAATATATAGCATAGTTGGCATTTGAGTTGGATCGATTATTTTTGTAAGACTAAATTCCATAACTGATTTAAATGAAGATAGCTCTTATAATTAAAATAAAATATTTTTTATAAAATTAAAAAATATTAAATATATGTATTGATATATTTATTGTTAATTTTGTATTTTTGGAGTTTATATTTATTTTTTAAATTATCATCTTTATTTTTATATTATTATCATGTAGAACATTTTGTTAATTATTTATTTTTAACTTTACGATAAAATTAAATTAAAGTTAAATAAAATCTTTTTAAATTTAAATAAAACACTTTAAACTTTAAAAACTAACTAATTTAATATTTTACCCTAATTAATAAGCATATAGAAACAAACAAAGCATAATGATTTTAGTGGGGCTTAGCTTTCACTTTCGAATCTGACTAATGTGTCTAAACACAAAGGGCCACCCATGGCCACGTACACAACTTACACACAAACATATAAATCCTAATTAAAATATATTACAATCAAAAAGAGAAATATATATATATATATATATTTTATTGATGAGGTATAAATTTCATGTTCTATAATTATTTACACTACATAATATTTAAAATATAAGTGATTAGCATCGATAACATAGTTTAATATATATATATATATATATATATATATATATATATATATATAAAATGTTTATTAGCTAATATATATTCTTAATATACATGATAAATTACTATTAATAAAAATTTTTAAATATTTTTATTTAATAAATATAAAATAAATATATTAAAAATTTAATTTTTTATATTTTTAATAAAAAATTTTTTATTTTATAACCTTAATATGTCACATAATAGATAAATCTAAAAAAAACACTTGTTTTGTTTATCAGATTAAGACATTCTCTAATCCTCAAAGACTAACTAATAAACTGAACCAAAATTAAATCATTAATACTTTGGGTAATTGATTTTATTAAACTAAAGAAGAAAAGATGTAACGCAATTCATCCAAAACAGAAATTCACACGTAAATTACCTAAGCAGTATTTCTATACAAATTGAAATAGTATTGTGAGATTTAGGTTTCTTCATAAATCGAAACATTCCTGGTCGAATTAAGCATGACCAAGGTAAATTTAAGAAGGCTGTTTCGATTTATGTGGAGATGTGCAATGATAAATGTAAATCTGTAGCAGTCGTTTCAATTTATATACACCTATCCTAGTAAATCTCATGGAGCCAATTCGATTTACGTACAAAAAGTGTGATAGTGTAATTTGAATGGGACTGATTAGATTTAATAGGATCGGAACGTCTATAAATATAAAACCAACGTCAATTGAGAAGGAGAGTAAAAATCACAATGGCTAATGAAGAGAGTTTTGTAGTATTAGTGCACTATATAGGGTCGATTAAGAAAAAAACACGGTCAGGAATCAAGTTCACTAATAAGGATCCCCTTAGTATTTTTCTGAAACCTTCAACTAGTTTCAGTGAGTTCTTGAATTCTATAATCCAGAAGTTGGGGTTACAAGGTGTGAAACGGGTTGAGAAGTTATTTTATAGAATTCCAATCTCAATTTTGCGGGATGACATGAAGTACGATTCGTTAGTAATAGGTAGTGATGAGGATTTGGAAGTTCTATTTCATTGTCGCCGACAGTTTCCCGAGGTGAGGACGCCTGAGTTGTTGGCCAAGCTTGTGGATGTGGTTTCTAGCTCAGGCGGTTCGAACCGGAACCCCCAAGCCGTTGCAACGGCCGCATGTTCTACTTCGAGGCCTAGTGGTGCCTCGTCATCGATGTCTGTGATTGCGCCTGAGGCAATGTTGGTTGCATCTCCATTCTTCACAGTGGATCTAAATCGCAGTGGTGACGGATTTACATTCAACATTGCGCATCTCCACATAAATCGAAACAGCCCTCTTAGATTTACCTTGATCATGCTTAATTCGACCAGGGGTGTTTCGATTTATGAAAGAACCTAAATCTCACAATGCTGTTTCGATTTGTATAGAAATGCTGCATGGGTGATTCACGTGTGGATTTCTGCTTTGGGTGAATTGCGTTACATTTTTTCTTCTTTGGTTTAATAAAGTCAATTACCCTAATATTTGAGAGATAATAAAAGATTAACTAAAATAATGTATAATTATCTTATTTAGTTTTTATTAATTGTTGCTATAATCTCTAAAAACTAACTAATAAACTGAACTCTAATTAAATCACTAATATTTAAAAAACAATAAAAAATTAATTAAAATAGTATAAAATTATCTTATTTAATTTTTATTAATTACCATTATAATTAATAAATATTAAATAAAATAAATTTGGACTGATATTTTTATTTTTTTAACATTTCCGATAATCATCAACATCATATCCCATTAAATTATCTCAGTAATTAAACACTATTAGTATTGAATAATCCTTGTGCATGTACTTAATTAATTATTTTTTCTTTGGGTAGCAAGCACAATTCTTTTTACGACTTACACCAGTGCATACTATGTACCTACCTAATAAGTGTAATTTAATCTATTTAATCACTTGTCGACTAAATATTAAATAATTAAAGAACTAATAGGGCTTGTTAAATATGGTTAATTCATGATTAGATTCTCCTTTTGGTTTGTGTAAGGTATTTAATGCCCTGCCGACTTGTACGGATGAGTGCGGTGATTGCAAATTTTGAGTGGGTCACTTTGTAGTTTCTGTACTTTTTATTTCGATCACAATCATGCATGTCAAATATTTTATTCAATAAATTTATTAAAGGTGTTTGTTGAGACTAATTTTTTTTATATAGAAAAAATATGGGTGTTTTTGTTAGAAATGAATTTATTTAGGTAATTATAGGTGGGTGAATTTTGTAAATAAGAAATCAATATTTGGGGATGTGTTATAATATATGAGGAGGTGTGTTAAATATGTGATAATATTCTAGCCAACACGTGAGGATATATTGCAACACGTGAAGGGCGTGTTGAATATTTTCATAATACTGTAATACACTTCAAATATTAATATTCAATTAAAATATCATTGCTTTCATATTAAAAATAATTTTTGACTTGTTAAAAATATTATAAATAATTTTTAATAAAAATATAAATTTAACATACAATAAATATTATGATGCCTAAAATATTGTGTCTAACTTACTAAAAAAGATAAATAAATAATATTTAATAAATTTTAAGTATTTTACTTTTACTTTATACATTTTATTTTTTATTTATAAAAATGAATTAGACACCACAATAAAAGATACCATAAAATTCACCTTAATATATAATCTTTAAATTTCTTTTATGGATTAAATATGTTATCGTAAGAACTATTTTTTTTTTTTTAATCAATTCGTTTAAAATACCTTTTAAATTTTTAATAAAAAGACTATATTAACAAAGATAATTATATTAACAAAATAAATCAAAACGTCAAGTGTTTGTCCAACTTATTTACATGTTAATCGTAGTATATAATGTAAAAATATCCAACACACGATTTAGCAACAAAATTTATGAAACTCACCTACTAAATCGTAGTAGACAAATAGGATTTAATGAAAGCCTAAAACCTAACTAAAGGCCACGATTTAGTATGAATTTATTAGTCCAAAATCCAAAAACCGAATTAGCTTGGAGGCGAACATCATTACCTTCACACTTTCCACAATTATATATACAAAGGACCAAGGCTAATACGAAACAAATCCCACGATTTAGCTGGAAAGATATATAGGTTTATTCTGTTCTCTCTTAATTTTATTAAATTTTTAATTAAGATTCTTATATATATATATCAATTAGATTTTTATATTATTTTTAATTTTATAATTAGATTTTTTTATATTAAAAATATTAAAATTAATAAAATATTTTTCTTAAAATATATGTGGTCAAATATCTAATTAGATTTTTAATTATGATTACATATTTTTAATTTGTGAAAAAATATTTAATAAATTCTAATATTTTTTATACTAGAAAAAACTTAATTATAAAATTAAAAAAATCATATATATAAAGACCAAAAATATATATAAAGATCTAATTACAAATTTAGTAAAATTATAAAGACTAAAATAATTAAAAAAAAAATATATATATATATATATATATATATATATATATATATATATATATATAAAAAGATCTAATTACAAATTTGGTAAAACTATAAAGATCAAAATAGTTAAACCATAATAAAAATCATATGAAGGCATGCCAAAGAATTGAAGAAGACAACCACAACCACGAGAGAGAGAACAAGGGTGTCCATATGAGAAAATAGAGAAGAAAACAACGTGATGGATTATGCAGATCAATTGGTTAGATGATATTCCGCACGTGATAGAATTCATCATAAATGAAGAGGTTAGTCAAATATTTTCTTTTTTCCATTTTTTTTTACATTTCATTAGGTTCATAGAACAAATTAGATTATACTATATCTGTTGATAATGATGTTCTAATTTAGTACCGGGAGTTTATGTTAGATTATTAACAGAGTATATATGATTGGTTGTGATTATAACTTAGGTTGAGAGATATAAAGTTGTTATCAATATAAATTGTGTGAATGAAACGTGTGAAATTACTTTAAACATACTAATGTGAATGAGGTATTATATGTTTGTAACTGATTTATTTCTTTTAGTTTTGTTGCAAGGTTGTATAATTTTATAAAATATTTGATTAAACTTATTGAATATTTTATAGGTCTACATGTTCTAAATATAAAAATTTTATTTTTTTTTCTGTCAATGACATTGTATTTCTTATTTGAGAAGTGTTACGGTGGGTAACCGGAGATTGATGGGCTAAATGGTGTTGGTTGGCCCAAATGTGTGAAGGAGGAGGATTCCAAATGGGTCTGCAACTCGGGGGCCTCCGTCCGACTTGTTTCTGTGAGGAGATGGGGGTGGTACCTGCAAAGACACTCTGATGCATAAGTTAGCAAGAGTGTGAGCAGGTCTAGAGAGTATTGGACTTAGAGATACCTGAGGGGTGTCAGTGTATTTATAGTGGTGAACCAATAACCACCGTTGGAGTAGTGCCATATTTTTAGGGTGTTAACCGTCCCATTATCTTAGGGAGGTTAAGATATGGCTCGTGGAAGTGGTTAGAGAGATTCTAGGGGCAGTTACTCATTTGAATGAGTGTTTATCTGCCAGCTAACCCTCGTGCCCGACTTCTTTAGAACAAGTCGTAGTGAGTACCGACTTCATAGGATGAAGATTGGTACTGGTGAGGCCCAACCCTTTGGATTAGGTCTTTTGTTTGATCCTGGGCCTTTATTATTGGGCCAGGGTATGAACAGTGCCCCTACTCGAGCCCAATTTTTTCAAGATTTGGGTTCGAGTATTCTGCTCGGGGTCGTAGCCGACTTGTTGGCGGACCGACGTGATGGTTTGAAACCGACGTGACTTTCCGTGTCCTTTTGGTTCTGACAGTTACGTCTAATCAAGCATCGTGTCTGTTAGGGATGTGCGTAGGTCTTGGTAACGGTGCATTCTCATTAATGACTGCCCCGCTTTTACCATTATGCCCCTTAGCATGTTTATAAAGACTTTCCCTCTGTTTCATTTTTTCGTTTCTACGATTTTTCAAATTTCCTCTTCCTTCGTTCGTGCTGCGCTTTTGTGTTTCGGAGACTTCTGCTTCTTTCCAACCTTCATTTTTGGATAAAGGTTAGCTTTTCTTCTTTCGTAACATGCCTTATGTTTGCATACTTTTATTTTGTAGATAGATAGGTTGGTTTGTAGACTTTAGTTCCGTATTTCCTCCCTTTAGAGACCGTGTTTTTTATTTTCTTTTTCTTTTCCTTTTGTAGGTTTTTGTTACCCTTTATAAGAAAAGAAATGGCTTCCGTAGATGTTCTTTCTCAATGGGTTGATGTCACGGTCCTAGGGGAGGAACCCTTGGTCGATGCTGAGTTTATCACCCACCTTCGTACTCACCACAGAATTTGTACTTCTGAGGAGGACGAGCCAAAGTATGAGTTGGTAGTCCCGGGTCCAGAAGACCGGGTTTGTTTTGGGAGGGCCAATGAGGCGGCCCCTCATTTTTTCTTTATGTATGAATGTATGATCACCCGTTTGGGTGTTTTTCTTCCTTTTTCGAATTTTGAGATGTCCATTTTGCACCACTGTCGAGTTGCCCCTACCCAACTTCACCCCAATTCTTGGGGTTTTCTGAAAATTTACCAATTTATTAGTCACGCTTTGGACTTTCCGACCTCTTTGAGGATTTTCTTCTATCTTTTCCAGATGACTAAGCCCTTCAGTAGGCTAAATAACAAGCAGCAATGTGTGTCTTTCCGAGCCATACAAGGTCGGAGAATTTTCACCCTTTTTGACGAATCCTTCCACGACTTCAAAAATTATTTTTTCAAAGTGCAAGCTGTAGAGGGTCACCACCCCTTTTTCTTGGATGAGGATTCTTCCCCTCGCTTTCTCCTCTATTGGTTGGAGGCCTCCCCCATGAGAAGTACGATCTGGACGACCTGGATGAGGTGGAGGCGGCCATTGTGGGGTTTTTCTGAGAAGTGTGGGGAAGGGCCCCATACTTGGATACTAGAAAATTTCTCCAGGGATCGCCGACTTTTGTTCGGTCGCAACTAGGTAGTTTTTATATATGTATATACATTTCTTATTTTCGACTTGTATCTGCCGACTTGAGGTTTGCCGACTTGTAATTTTTGCTAATTGTTTCGTTTGCAGATATGGCAAGGAAGAATGCTCAGAAATCTTACCAAAGAGTTCAGGAGGCTAAGGCAAGATCTCGGGCTAGGACTGGCGGCACCAGGGCAATCATCTCTCCTCCTCCTCCTCAGACTATGGGGACTCCTTTCCAGCCTATTGTAATTTCTTCTTCAGCTTTGTCTCGGCCGCTCCCCTCCGCCCGACTTCCTTCCGAGCCAGAGAAAAAGAAGCGCAAGACTTTAGAGTCTGGCTCTTCTTTTGATGGTGGGGTTAAGGCGGATGCTCTTGCATTCGTTCGAAAGAACATTTATCCTCATATAAGTATGGATGATGTCTCTGTTCAGAACCACCTTACCACTCTGGCTGAGGAGAGTTTTAGGGCGGCAGGTGTTTGTGGCAAGCTCTTGGATATTTTTGAGAAGATTCCTCTCAGCTCTTTGGGGTTAACCTCGAAGGTTGAGGAGCTGGAGGGAAGGCTTCTTTCTTATCAAGAGCATGAGAGGGAGTTGAAGGGGGAGGTCGCCAAGCTGAGGGCGGAGAGGGATGGACTTCGGGAGAAGGAGAGTAAGTTGCAAGCCCAATGCAACATGGAGGCGGGTTTGAGGAAAACAGCACAGGAGAGTTATCAGAGTTTATTTCAAGATCTTGTGTCTGTAAAGAAGGATTTGCTGAACTCTCGAAATGCGTATGCCGAGTTGGAGGACTTTATTGCTGATGGTGCCGAGGAGGCTTGGAGGATTTTTAAGGAGCAGGTCGGAGTTATTGCTCCTGACTTGGATCTTTCTCCTTTAGATCCAGACAAAGTCGTCATTGATGGTGCTATTGTGGATCCTCCTGCCCCCGTAATCGTTTCCGAGTCAGAATTGAAGACTCGGGAGCAGAGGATTATTGAGTCCCCTCCTCGTTCCAAGGACGCTTCGAGTTCTTCTGTTTTTCCTCCGACTTCCTCTTCATCTCCCGTGGTTGCCTCTCTTCCCGGTCCTGGTGGCGCTCTTCCTGACTCTGGTGGTGGAGATCCATCTACTCCTCTGCAGAAATAACTTTTTTATGGCTATATGGGGCTCGGCCTGTGAGTCCCCCCTTTTTTAAACTCTTTATATGTTGTTTGTTGGTGGTGTTTGGACAATTTCTTTTGGCCTTTTAAGGCCGTAAACAAAATATTTAAAAAGTACCCTTTTTAATAAGGGTTTTAAATTAACAAAATAAATAACCTTTTTTGGATAAGGGTTTAAGTTACCTTATGTGTGTATGCTTTTCTGATTTTGATTTTTCGAAGTCCCCTTGATCTTTTTCTGAAAACCTTTCCATTTGGCTTGTCTGTTTTTCTGAGCCTTTTTGTTTAAGGACTTTAGGACAGCCTTTAAACTTTTTCCTAGGTTTTTTCAATCTCTTTTTTGTTATTCCTTATACTCAACTTTGCTTTATTGAGTTCTTATGACTTAGGTTATTTTTGCGATACGTTTTTCTTCTACTCGGTTCTTCACTCCAATTTACGGGTCGAAGTGTTTCTGAGTTTTTACTATCGACTTATATAACCTCTTTACACCGACTTGTACCTCGTCGTTTTATCCTGACGACCATCTAGATCGGTTCATGGGATTTTCATGTTTTGTCGAGCTTAAGTCAGCGCGTTTCGTAGAAAGACTTAGAAAATAGAAAGGAGTTTATAAGAGATATTGTAAATGAAAAAAAGATCTTTATTGATTGGGGAAGTACCTTCTTGCTACTAAGGGTTTTTAATAGCCTATTTTCCCTTAGCCTCTACTATGATGCTTCGTTAAAAACCCTTCTCCAGAAAAAACCCTTTGATTTTGGGAAAAAAATCATGAAGTTGGGAAAAGAGTACATCAGGGAGTAGAGTTCGCTTTTTAACTGTAGTACCTTTTCATATTACAAGCATGCCACGACCTTGGGAACTCAGTGCCGTTCAGGTCGGTCACTTTATAATAACCTTTTCCTAAGACTTCATTGACTTTGTATGGTCCCTTCCAATTAGCAGCGAGTTTTCCTTCCCCTGATTTGTTGACTCCAATGTCGTTTCTGATTAAGACCAAGTCATTCGGGGCAAATGTTCTTCAAATGACTTTTTTGTTGTACCTTGTAGTCATCCTTTGCTTCAATGCTGCTTCTCTTATCTGGGCATCTTCTCGGACTTCGGGGAGCAAGTCGAGCTCCTCTTTGTGCCCCTGTATGTTTCCGATCTCGTCATGGAGAATTACCCTTGGGCTTTGTTCATTGATTTCTATTGGTATCATTGCTTCTACGCCATAGACTAGTCGGAAGGGAGTTTCTCCTGTGGCGGATTGGGGCGTTGTCCTGTAAGCCCATAGCACTTGGGGGAGCTCTTCGGCCCAGGCTCCTTTTGCCTCTTGTAATCTTCTCTTTAGCCCTGCCAGTATGACTTTGTTGGCTGCCTCGGCCTGCCCATTAGCTTGTGGGTGTTCCACCGAGGTGAACTGGTGTTTTATTTTCATACTGGCTACTAGGCTTCTGAAGGTAGAATCGGTGAATTGGGTTCCATTGTCTGTAGTAATGGAATAAGGTATCCCATATCTTGTGATGATATTTTTGTAGAGGAACCTCCGACTTCTTTGAGCAGTGATGGTGGCCAATGGTTCTGCTTCTATCCATTTTGTGAAGTAATCTATTCCCACGATCAGGTATTTGACTTGTCCTGGCACTTGGGAAAAAGGACCTAACAAATCCATTCCCCATTTTGCAAAGGACCATGGAGAAGTGATACTGATGAGCTCCTCTGGGGGAGCCACGTGGAAATTTGCATGCATCTGACATGGTTGGCACTTTTTCACAAATTCTGTGGCATCTTTCTGCAAGGTCGGCCAGTAGAATCCGGCTCTAATTACTTTCCTGGCTAGTGACCTTGCTCCGAGATGATTTCCGCAGATTCCACTGTGGATTTCCTCTAACACCTCGGTGGTTCTTGAGGTCGGTACGCACTTTAACAGTGGTGTTGATATCCCCCTTCTGTAGAGAATATTTCTCACCAAAGTGTAATGTTGTGCTTCCCTTCGGATTTTCCTGGCCTCTTTTTCCTCTTTTGGAAGGATGTCAAATTTTATGTATTCGACCAAGGGGTTTATCCATCCGAGGTTTAAACCGACTACCTCAAGGACTTCTTGTTTGTCTTCTATTTTTACCACTGAGGGTTCCTAGAGGGTTTCTTGGATCAGGCTTCTATTGTTTCCTCCCGGTTTGGTACTTGCCAACTTGGATAGGGCGTCCGCTCTGCTGTTTAGATCCTAAGTTATGTGTTTAACCTCGGTTTCTGCAAAGCGCCCAAGGTGCTCCAGAGTTTTCTCCAAGTACCTCTTCATATTTGGGTCCTTTGCCTGATACTCTCCGCTTATCTGGGAGGTCACCACTTGTGAGTCGCTGTATATCATCACCTTTGTAGCACCGACTTCTTCTGCCAGCTTTAATCCAGCAATCAAGGCTTCATACTCTGCCTGATTATTTGAAGCTGGGAATTCAAATTTTAGGGAAACCTCTATCTGGGTTCCTCTTTCATCTACCAATATTATGCCTGCACCGCTTCCTATTTTGTTGGAGGATCCATCTACATAGAGTTCCCATGTAGTTGGTTTTTCCTCCTGATCCCCTGCGTATTCTGCAATGAAATCGGTGAGGCATTGGGCTTTAATCGCCGTCCGAGTTTCGTATCTTAAGTCGAACTCGAAAAGCTCTATTGCCCATTGAACCATTCTCCCTGCAACATCCGTCTTTTGGAGGATTTGCTTCATGGGTTGGTTCGTACGGACTCTTATTGTGTGAGCTTGAAAGTAAGGCCGTAGCCTTCGTGAGGCTATTACTAAGGAGTAGGCAAACTTCTCTAGTTTGTGGTACCTTAGCTCAGGGCCTTGTAGAACTTTGCTGATGAAATATACTGGATGTTGTCCGACCTCATCTTCTCTTATCAGGGCTGATAAGACAGCCTTGTCTACTACAGATAAGTATAGGACGAGGTCTTTTCCAGGTACGGGTCGGGTCAGAATAGGAGGTTGGCTTAAGAACTTTTTGAACTTCTGGAACGCCTCCTCGCATTCAGGGGTCCATTCAAACTGACATCCCTTTTTCAATAAGGAGAACAGTGGAAGGGATTTTAGTGCTGATCCTGCCAAAAATCTGGAGAGGGCTGCAAGTCGGCCATTCAGCTGCTGGACCTCTCTCAAACAAGTCGAGCTTTTCATCTCTAGGATGGCTCTACATTTATCGGGATTGGCTTCGATCCCTCTTTGTGTTAGCATAAATCCTAGAAATTTCCCTGCCTCCACCGCGAAGGCACACTTTGCGGGATTTAGTCTCATCCCGTGCAGCCTTATGGTATCAAAGACTTGTGAGAGATCTGACAAGAGGTCGACTTCTTTCTTGGTCTTTACCAGCATGTCGTCGACGTATACTTCCATTAGGCTCCCAAGGTGAGAGGCAAACACCTTATTCATCAACCTTTGATATGTGGCTCCTGCATTTTTCAATCCGAATGGCATGACCACGTAGCAGAAATTGGCTCTGGGTGTGATGAATGATGTCTTCTCCTGGTCTGGCTCATACATTGGGATTTGATTATATCCCGAGTAGGCGTCCATGAATGATAAGTATTGATACCCCGAGCTGGAGTCCACTAGGGTATCAATACTTGGCAGTGGATAAGGGTCCTTGGGACATGCCTTATTTAAGTCGGTATAGTCGATACACATTCTCCATTTGCCATTCTATTTTTTGACTAGCACTACATTGGCTAGCCATGTTGGGTACTTGACTTCTCTGATGAAGCCAGCTTCCAAGAGCGCTTGCACTTGTTCTTCTACTATTAGGGCTCGTTCTGGGCCGAGCTTGCGTCTTCTTTGTTGTACAGGTCGGGATCCCGGATAAACCGAGAGCTTGTGGGACATGAGCTCGGGGTCTATCACAGGCATGTTGGAGGCCTTCCAGGCGAAGAGGTCGGAGTTATCTCTTAGGAGCTTAGTCAATTCTTGTTTTAGGGTTTCCCCTAGGTTGGCTCCTATATGAGTATTTTTCCCTTCCTCTTTGCCGACCTGTATCTCCTCGGTTTTTCCTCCCGGTTGTAGTCGCAGCTCTTCTCTGGCCCTTGCACTGCTGAGTTCTATTGTGTGAACTTCTCTGCCTTTTCCTCTCAGATTTAGGCTTTCATTGTAGCATTTCCTTGCCAATTTTTGGTCTCCCCTTACCGTTGTTATCCCCGCTGAAGTCGGGAATTTCATGCAAAGGTGGGGAGTGGATACCACTGCTCCGAGTCGATTAAGGGTAGCTCTGCCGATTAAAGCGTTATATGCTGACCCCACATCAATGACTATGAAGTCTATACTCAAAGTCTTTGATTTTTCCCCTTTTCCAAAGGTGGTGTGGAGGGGCAAAAATCCCAGTGGTTTTATTGGCGTGTCACCTAATCCATACAAGGTGTCGGGGTAGGCTCTTAATTCTTTCTCATCCAACCCTAGTTTGTCAAAAGCGGGCTTAAAAAGGATGTCCGCTGAGCTTCCTTGGTCTACTAGGGTTCTGTGGAGATGGGCATTTGCCAGGATCATAGTTATTACTACTGGATCATCGTGTCCAGAGATTATTCCTTGCCCATCTTCTTTTATGAATGAAATGGTAGGGAGGTCGGATGACTCTTCTCCGACCTGGTAGACTCTTTTGAGATGTCTTTTGCGAGAAGATTTGGTGAGTCCCCCTCCCGCGAACCCTCCTGAGATCATATGGATATGTCTCTCTGGAGTCTGCGGCGGTGGGTCTCTTCTATCCATATCGTCTCGCTTTCTCTTTCCATGACCGTCCGACCTTTCTATGAGATATCTATCAAGCCGACCTTCTCTAGCCAGCTTTTCTATCACATTTTTAAGGTCGTAACAATCATTTGTGGAGTGACCATATATTTTATGGTACTCACAGTAGTCGCTGCGGCTCCCCCCTTTTTTATTTTTAATGGGTCTAGGGGGTGGCAGTCTTTCAGTGTTACAAATCTCTCTGTATACGTCCACTATAGAAACTTTCAGAGGAGTATAAGAGTGGTATTTTCTTGGTCTCTCGAGACCGAGTTCCTCCTTTTTCTTGGTTTCCTTTTCCCTCTCTTTCGTTGAGGGAGGGAGCCCAGGTCGCCAACTCAGGTCTCTCAGTTTAGCGTTTTCCTCCATATTGATGTACTTTTCAGCTCTTTCTTGTACATCACTTAGAGAAACGGGGTGTCTTTTAGATATAGACTGTGAGAAGGGACCTTCTCTGAGTCCATTGACTAGCCCCATTATGACTGCCTCTGTGGGCAGGTCTTGAATCTCTAAACATGCTTTGTTGAACCTTTCCATATAGGCTCGTAAGGATTCTCCGACCTCCTATTTTATTCTCAGGAGGCTTGGTGCATGTTTCACTTTATCTTTCTGGATAGAGAACGTCATCAAAAACTTCCTTGAGAGGTCTTCAAAACTGGTAACCGACCTCGGGGGGAGGCTGTCGAACCACTTCATCGCTGCTTTCGATAGAGTGGTCGGAAAAGCTTTGCATCGCGTAACGTCGGAAGCATTAGCTAGGTACATCCGACTTTTGAAATTGCTCAGGTGATGCTTTGGATCCGTGGTTCCGTCATAGAGGTCCATATCGGGGCTTTTGAAGTTCCTCGGAACTTTTGCCCTCATTATGTCCTCGCTGAAAGGATCCTCGCCTCCTAAGGGCGGCTCTTCTCGTTCGTCACGGGAATTGCGACCTTTGAGGGAAGATTCTAACTTTAAGAGTTTTCTCTCTAACTCTTTTCATCGTTCCATCTCCTCTTTTAGGTTCTTTTCAGTTTCCTTTTGTCGCTCCCGTTCTTGTTCTAACTGTTCCAGGCGACTGTGGACTAATCCCATGAGTTTAGTTACATGGGGTGGTCCCTCTGATTTGCGCCCTTCTAAAGAGTTTACCTTCGGGTTTTTTACTCCGGAGGTACCTTCCCTGTGTTGATCATTAGTTCCCTAGTGGAGGGTGAAGTCTGCATCATTATTGCCTGTGTCCAGATTCTCTTGTTCAGAATCTGTCTCCACATGACCCTCTTCGGAGAATCTGTCCGCCATTAGTGGTCGATCTCTCGGGTCCCCGGCAACGGCGCCAATGTTACGGTGGGTAACCGGAGATTGATGGGCTAAATGGCGTTGGTTGGCCCAAATGTGTGAAGGAGGAGGATTCCGAATGGGTCTGCAACTCGGGGGCCTCCGTCCGACTTGTTTCTGTGAGGAGATGTGGGTGGTACCTGCAAAGACACTCCGATGCCTAAGTTAGCAAGAGTGTGAGCAGGTCTAGAGAGTATTGGACTTAGAGATACCTGAGGGGTGTCAGTGTATTTATAGTGGTGAACCAATAACCACCGTTGGAGTAGTGCCATATTTTTAGGGTGTTAACCGTCCCATTATCTTAAGGAGGTTAAGATATGGCTCGTGGAAGTGGTTAGAGAGATTCTAGGGGCAGTTACTCATTTAAATAAGTGTTTATCTGCCAGCTAACCCTCGTGCCCGACTTCTTTAGAACAAGTCGTAGTGAGTACCGACTTCATAGGATGAAGATTGGTACTGGTGAGACCCAACCCTTTGGATTAGGTCTTTTGCTTGATCCTGGGCCTTTATTATTGGGCCAGGGTATGAACAAGAAGGAAACAAAAATGTCTTTACATGATTACATCATTCTTTACATTCAAATGATCACTGGATTAACCATGTTGCTATGCTTAATATAACTACATCCTAGTAGTGCATTATGTTAGGAAATTATTTAATTTTTTAATTTATTTGGTATCAATAATATATATTAATTATAAGAAAAATTTTATGGTGTCTATCAATTGTTGTCTAATTTTTTTTAATTTATCTTTTGTAGTAATAAGTTTTGAATTTTTAAAAATAATTTATTTTAATATCTTTTAAATTAAATATTAATTTTTAATCTTTTTTAGTAAATAGGCATTATTTTTTAGGCACTATAGCATTCACCTAATTATAATCATAAATTACACTATTTCAAATTAAATTATTTATATAGTAGTGATCTCATTTATTGTTATAAATATTAAATTAAATAAATCATAGTTACTTTTGATTTGGAATTAAATGAGAATAAAATCAGATATTATCTTTTGAACTTTAGATAATTATCTTTTGGATTTAGATATATTATCTTTTGAAATTTAGATATTATTTTTATTTGGGCTTTAGGGTTTAATGTGTGACATGCTCAAATATAAATAGTGCATTTAGGGTTTCGGTCCCCAATATACCAAAGTCGCCTCAGCAACTCTTTCCCCATCAGAGAAGTTGCAATTCAACCGCCTAGGAATACAGAAGACTTTTGGTTGAGGAAGATCCAAAGAACCATAAGATCCAGACTCTTCCAATCATGATTTATGTTTATGAATTTAAATATGCTTCTGCATTCAACTATTTTATTTCTTAATGATTTAACATGGATAATCTTTGGGTTAAGAAATTCTGAGAAAATTTCAACACATTAGTTTAATTTTTGCTATTAATTTAACATTGAAAAAATTGTTAAATTATAAGAAAGGAAGTAGAAAGGATTGAGAAGGTGAATACGAGAGAAGGAGTGTGGTGCGGTGATCGCCAGCGACGTGAATCACGAGAGAAAGGATGCTACCGTGGTCATGCAGAGGAGGAAACAGCGCATGCAGAGAGTGCGTTGCGATGACGGGGATTGGTTGTTGAGGGCACGGGCATTGCGTAAAGGATCGTCGAAGTGGAGGCCATAGTGGTACAAATGCGAGCTTGGCCTTGGGTATGCGAGTTACGAGCGGTGAAGATGCGACAGGCGAATGGTGTGGGTGCGAGTGACGCAGATTAGCCGGCGGTGCGACGGGAGAGTAGCGACGTGCGCGGCGCACTGTAGAGGCGGGGATGCGACGGTTTGCGTGATAGGAGCCAGGACACTTCCAAAGCTACGATGAGAAAGAATGAAAACGTTTATGAAGAGGTTACTATTTTTCTAATCCTTATATTTCAAATTCTATTTAATGCTAATTATTTAAATTTTTTAATTAAATTAATAATTAATTATTATTGGCAAATCTTGGTAGACTCTAACTTGGTTACGAATACTTTTTCTTTAAAATAATAGCACAATATAATGAATGCTTATTATTTCACTTATATGTGTTTATTGAAATTTAAATTCTATCAATATTTTTGAACGATACTTATAATATATAATTAATATACTCAATTAATTATATCTTAATCAAATGTTTGTCATTATCAAAGTTGTTACATATTTTTGGAACTCAACAATTATTTTTTGAATTACGTTACATGTATACCAAAATTAGTCACGAATATAAAATACATGTTAGAATATAAATATACACTAAAAATAAATTAAATCACACATGTATTTTTACACAAATATATTATTGTCTCTAGACTTAAAAAATATATCCATATGCTTATCTCTAACACTTAAGCTAGTTTTGTCCCTGACAGAATTAGCCCGAATAATATTCTTAGGGTACAGGAGGTTGTTCACACAATGCGTAATAGAAATCCAGAGAAAGGAATCATGGCCATAAAGATTGACCTGAAAAAGTTTATAACAGATTAAATTGAAATTTCATGGTGGATACCTTGAAAGATGTTAGTATTCCAAAAGAGATCATTAATATTATTGCCTACTACATATCCACCCCTACTATGAACCTCCTTTGGAATTGTTCACCGTCTGAGGCCTTCTCTCATACAAGGAGAATAAGACAGGAAGATCCCCTCTCACCTTATCTCTTTGTCCTTTATATCGAGCATTTATTTCACCTTATTAATAAACTTGTTATTGATAAGAAATTGGAACCAATAACTATTTCTAAAATTCAGCCTAAAATATCTCATCTTTATTTTACAGATGATCTAGTTCTTTTTGCTAGAGATACTAGTGAACAAGTGCAAATGATAAAAAATACCTTACATACGGTTTGCGAAAGTTCATGACAAAGAACCAGTTTCAACAAGTCTTGTGTTTTCTTCTCAAAAAATGTCAATCACAATGTTAGACAACATTTAAGTCAAGAAATTAGGGTGACACTCACAGCAAATTTAAAAAAGTATTTAAGAGTACCCTTAATACGTGAGAAGTGCAATCAACAACATTTCTAGTTCATTCTTGACTGTATGCAAGCCAAGCTTTCTAGCTGGAATAAAAAATTTCTATCCCTTATGGGGAGATGCACCCTTATCCAATTGGTGCTATCAACCATACCTAGCTATTGCATGCAAACTATGAAGATTCCTATGACAGTTTGTGCAAAAATGAACAAAATCTGTAGAAATTTTCTTTGGAGAAGTAGCGATGAAGAAAGAAAGGTTCTCCTCCTAAATTGAGAGAAAATCTGCAAATCCAAAGAGGAGGGTGGTCTAAGAATACGAAGAGTGCAGGAGACAAATCAATTATTCCTTATGAAGTTAGCATGGGAATTAATCCATAAAAGAGATGCCTTATAGGTTTAGGTGATGAAAGCAAAATATGGGGGAGGAGACAACACCATTTTAAAAGTCTACAAGAAGGCCAGCAACTCAGATGCCTGGATTGGAATAACTAAGGTTTGGGAGGAATTCCAAAAAAACCTTATTTCGAGGATAGGCGATGGAAAGAGCATCTCCTTTTGAGGCGATCACTAGATGCCAAGAGTTCGGAAGCTTAGAAATCTAGCCACATGTAACCTTGACGAGACAAAGTTGGGAGAAAAGGTGAGTGACTATGTTAATATCCAGAGCGATTGGAATTAGGCTAAGCTTAGCCAGGTCCTAGTTGAGAACATTTTAGAACATATAAGAATTTTAAGATCCTTCAACCCAGATATTGGTGCAGATACAATGAAATGGCTATTAGCAGCAGATGACAATTTTTCTATTAAACCAGCTTATGAAGTGTATTTTACAAAAAAAAAACAACCGTATACACAAATTACTCGGTGTTTAAAAGCCTTAAGTTGACTCCTCACACACAGGCACGAACCCATACATAGTAATTGGGGCACTTGTCTTCACTCCCATTTCATTTTTTAAAACCAATATATAGCCATTATTTTAAATTTTAAATGATCCCATTACAAATAAATTACAAATAAATTAACCCAATTATTAAAAGCCCCAAACCCACTTTTGTCTTTCTATTATTTTGACTATTAGTTAACCTAATTACATTTAGTCTTCTTCTATTCTCAAATTTCATCCGTCACTTATTTATTCTCTTAAATCCTCTTCTTAATTAGTTTCATATTTTCAATCTTCTTTTTGTATTCCTTGTCTAGTGGTCACCTTCTCTTCATCAAAAGGTAAATTTTAAATTCTCTATTTTGTCTTATATAGCTCTCTATGACTATGTATCTTTCAATTTTATTGTTTCTTTTTTTTATATTTTCAATTATAAATTTTAATTCAAACAATTATAGTTTGGGTATTAATCTATTTTTTTTATTCTCTTCATGAATTTATATATTTTATTTTATTCTCAATTTAGTGAGAGCTCAGGACAAAAGATTAGTCTGAATAAATCTTGCGTCTTCTTCTCAAAGAACGTGAACCACAATATCAAAAATCAACTAAGTCAAGAGCTAGAAATTGCGCTTACGGCTAACTTGGGGAAATACCTAGGTGTTTCACTCATTCATAAAGAATGTAATCAACATCACTTCCAATTTATTCTCGATTGCATGCAGACTAAGCTCGCATCTTAAAAAAGAAGGTCCTTATCTCTAGTAGGAAGGTGCACATTAATTCAATCGGTGTTGTCAACTATTCCAAATTTCTGTATGCAAACTATGAAGATTTCTACAGCAGTTTACAATCGCATTGATAAAATTTATAAAAACTTCTTTTGAAGCAGCAGTGAAAAAGGGAAAAGAATTCACCTTATAAACTAAAATAAATTGTGCAGAATTAAGAAAAATGGTGGGTTAAGAATTCGAAAAGTGCAAAAAATAAATAATCTTTTCCTAACATATATATTCCCGTATTCTACTTCAATTCCCAACTTGAATTCTGGTATAAATGGTTTCATTATATATTAGTATAAAAAAAATTAAAATTCAATTTTTGTTAATTACTTAGAGAAAGACAAAATTTAGCATAAAAACCAAAAGAATTCTTAAACATTAATTACTATAACTACTATATGAAAAATTAATTTATATATAACTATATACTACGAATAAGTATATTTTGTAATAATTTTTTATAAAATTATCCCGCATATACTTATTTCTAATAATTTTAAAAAAATTACTCATAAATTTATTATTCATATAGCATTTGTGATTAACTACTCTCTAACAGTAAGTACAAATATATATATATATATATTATTGAATATTATTGAAAGAGTGGGAACGGAAAGAAAAAGACAAGAAAAAAAAAACACACACACACATCCTATATATTATTAATCTAACTTTTGTCTATTATTATTATTCAAGCCTAGGTTATACTCATATGATTCTGATAAAGAACATTCTCAAGTTACAATCTCTTTCCTTTTCTCTCTTTCTCTTCCTATTTCTGTTTCTATTTCTATTTTTTTTCTCTCTCCTCCCACCTCTCCATATAAATCATTATCACAATGAAAGTGTAGTATGCCAAACCATATTCTTCTTACTATCTAGCTAGTACATCTTGGCTTCACTCACTCACTCACTCACTCATTTGCTTGTTTAGCTTCTCTATATCTATCATCACTTCTTTAACTTTGAGAGTTAATAGTTTCCTCCTTTCCCTTTCCTCATCATCTATCATACATATAAATTAAATATATTGTTATTCAACTACTACTACTATATTAGAACCTTAGCTTAGCTTATTATTCTCCTCCTTACTATTCACAACTATAGTTCTTTCTTCTTATTTAATATATGGAAGAATTGAAGTTGAGAATAAGAAAGTATGAGGTTGAATCTGATGGAGCTAAAGTTGAAGAACTTGAGAGAAGATGTGAGGTAGGGCCTTCAGAAAGCGTCTTCCTCTTTACAGACACTATGGGTGACCCTATTTGTAGGATCAGGAACAGTCCCATGTACATCATGCTGGTATTGATCATATTCTATCTTATATAATAAATTAAACTATATATATATACTATATAATTACTAATTAACACTACCATATATATAATGTACACCACTATAATAATTAATAATTACTTCATATGTTTTAAATTTAATTATACCCCTTTTCTTTTCTTTCTTTGCATGTATCATTCCAATTCAATCTATATCTTGTTTTTTATCATCATGTTTCACTATTATATAATAAATTTATATTATTTATTTTATCCCATCTTTTTTTTATACATTATTCATGTTCCAATTCAATATTTTTTTAGTTTTGTGTTTCTTTCTTCTTCATTTTTGATAATTATTTTATTCTATATTCAATATTCTTTTAGTTTTGTGTTTCTTTCATCTTTTTTTTATAATTATTTTATTCTATATTATAAAAAGTATTTCAAGTGTTGTAGTAATTTTAATTATTAACCTCAATTATAATATATATATATATATATATATATATATATATATATATATATAATTAAAATCAATAGTTAAAATTACTAAAACATCTAAAACATCCAAATACTCAAAATATTTTTTATATAGTGATGAATACATATGTAGTACTCATTACCATATAATATACCAATATATATACAAATTATTTCATATGATTTTAGACTTAGTTTGTCTCCAATGCATGATTTATTTTAATTTGATTTTTTTTTTTATTCATGTCATATCCACTACTAACTATAGTAATTTTTGTGTTGAATAATGGTGTTAGGTAGCAGAAATGGACAAAGAATTAGTTGGAGTGATTCAAGGATCAATAAAAGTGGTAACAATCCATAACCACCCTCCAAAAGATTTGGCTAAGGTTGGTTATATTTTAGGCCTAAGGGTATCACCAAACCATAGAAGAAGAGGGATTGGATCAAGCCTAGTGGTGAGGCTAGAAGAATGGTTCAATTCCAATGATGTTGATTATGCATACATGGCCACAGAGAAAGACAACATTGCCTCAAAAAGGATCTTCATGGAAAAGTTCACTTACACCAAGTTTAGGACACCATCAATATTAGTCAACCCTGTGAACCACTACGATCTCCAAATCTCATCCAACATTGAAATTTCAAGGGTCAAGATTGAACAAGCTGAGTACCTCTATAGAAGGTTCATGAGTTCCTTTGAGTTCTTCCCCAATGACATAGACAACATTTTAAGGAACAAATTAAGTTTGGGAACATTTGTGGCCAACTTCAAAGAAGATCATTTTTGGGGTGATTTTGGGTCAAATGGGCATCAGGTACCAAACTCTTGGGCCATGCTTAGTGTATGGAATAGTGGTGAAATATTCAAAATGAGGCTTGGAAAAGCAACTTTTAGTTGCTTGTTATACACAAAGAGTTGGTGCTTGATTGATAAGATTTTCCCATGTTTGAAATTGCCTACTTTGCCTGATTTCTTTAACCCTTTTGGATTCTATTTCATGTATGGTGTGTACCATGAAGGTCCATTCTCAGGTAAATTAGTAAGGGCTTTGTGCCAATTTGTGCATAACATGGCCTCAAAGTCAAAGGATGAGAATTGCAAGATCATTGTGACTGAGGTTGGAGGGGGGAGGGATAATAATAACAATGAGCTCAACCATTATATCCCACATTGGAAGTTGCTCTCTTGTCCTGAGGATTTGTGGTGCATAAAGGTTTTGAAAAATCATCAAGGGACTACAACAACAACAACAAACACTTTCCATGAGTTAACCAAATCCCCACCAACAAGAGCTCTTTTTGTAGACCCAAGAGAAGTTTAAATTAAAGTGTTATCTCAAAAGATAAGTCTATGATAAAAAAGGAGTATAATAAAAGGGGTGGAGTAGGGGACCAGAACCAAAAAAACCCTACAAAATATTTTGACCATAAGCTTTTTCTTTCTTGTTTTGTTAAGTAATTTAATAAAAGCATTTGTTGAGGTACTAAAGAGAGAAAATTTTAATTAGTTGAAATAAAAAATGTTATCTCTCCTGTAAAAAAATTAGGGTATCATTGCTTTTCATTTATGTTAAATATTTTTCGAATTATATTTTATAAAAAAAAAAAGAATTTTATTAATTTTTGTTTTCACTTAAAATTTCTTTAAAAAATTTATTAAAATATATGTAAAAATACTGAAAATAATAAAAATGAAAATCAATCAAAATCTAAAATTCATATATTTAAAAAATGTTAATTTCTTCACAATGAGTCATACAGATTAAAAATAGAAATATGAACTTAATTTTTTCTTCAAGTTGCAAAAAATAATTTTTTTTATTCTCTTTCATATTTCATAGGTTGATTTTTTTTTTATTTTTTCAACACAAAAAGTAGTGTGTTTTTTTCTGTGACGGATGGTTGTTTTTGCTTTAGTAAGTTGTGAAAAATAGACCAACTTATATTCTTATACATTATTTCAGACATCTAATTTACTAAATTATACTACCTAAAAAGTTATTTAATAATTAATTTATGCTAATAAGAAGTTTTTTTTTTCATTTTTTTTCTTTTGTTTAGCAGCTTTGTTTGCATAAGAAACAAAACACACCCAATACCTCATCATGTGTTATTGTTGGGTTGGGATATGATGATATCCATCTTTAAGTGCTCAAGTTCTTTTCACATCTGTGACACAAAATCTGAAAAGATATCCATAATTAGGTGCCACCCTTTGGTGTCCTTTGTATTCTGCAACTCTTTTGAGTTATGAGGCCTCCCTCATATGACTCTGACTAATCATTAATGCATTGTTTGTGGTCCTCCCTTTGTCCCTTCCCTTCTCACTCAGCTAAACTTGACCCCTTTCCTTTGTCCCATCGCATCGATATATGTTTTCCTTTCTCATCTCTTCTTCCCTAACATGTTATCACTGCAACAAAGATAACAGACAATTTAATTTCAGAGTTTTCTTCTTAAATAAATTAAAAAATTCATTATTTTCTAAAAAAAATAAAAACTATTTACGAAAATACTTTTTTTCTGGGAATCAAGTGAGTATATTCCGATGATTTTTTTTTTTAATTTAAAAAATAATCATTCTTCAAAACAAATTTTTTATTTTTACTTTTTGTTGGAGTAAGTTCTACTACTACATCGATAAATTTGATAAACTTGTAGATTTTGTTAAAGTTTGTCCCACGAACTTCATTGAAATTAGTGGGCTAACCAATTTGTTCTTATTTCGTACAATTTAGATCGTATTAGTATATTTTTATTTTTTTAATTTAAAATTTAAATAATATAATTTAAATTAATAATTTAATTTAATTTGATAAAGATAAACATAGTTTTATTATTGTATTCATATGATTAATTATGTTTATTCGATTTCACAAAATTAACTATTTATAATCGATAATTTCATATTAAAAAATAATGTATTCGTATTATTTTTTTAAGAGAAACTTCAGCGATTAAGTATGACCTTTAAATATCTCAACAAAAAATATAAATATATAATCTTTTAAATTAATAACATATACGTAATTCTTTAAGTACGACTTATATATATATATATATATATATATATATATATATATATATATATATATATACACTCTAATGATCATTCATCAATACAATGTATTGAGTTTTTTTATCATTTCAATTGATCTTTGTCAAATAACGATACCTAGTGGTAGTATAAAAACAAACATTAATGATGATTAATCTGAACGTGGCATGGTCGAAGGTAGCATGGAGGGTTTAAACCCGGATCCAAATGTGCGCCTGACAAGTTATTGCAAGCAGATTTAAAAAGGCATGAAAAGTCTGTTATTGAAAGAAATTTAATACCTAATTTTTATCAAATTAACCCTATCTCTGATAGTAAAGAGATAGAGGTAGAACTTGAAGATATATTTGATATAAGAAAGAAAAAATGAACTATGATTCATGACTCGCAAGCGCACAACGATCATCTTACTCACTTGGTCTCTTTGAATTTGGATACAATGAATTAAGAGTATTTTTATTAGAACAAATAAGTTTATAATTCAGATAATTTATAGAATAAAGAACAAATAGGTCTTTAACCTTTTTTTGCAGACATTTTTGTCCTGATTATTGAAAAATACTTTTAAGTCTCTGACGATTTTAAAAGTTGGACGGATTAGTCCTTCCGTTCAAATGTCTCCGTCAGACCTAACGGAAAAGTAGGTCACGCACGCGTCACCTAGTAGACTTTTCTCTCATACATACATGTTACACACGCGTACGCGTCGCCATGAATTTTCCACTTCATCATGAATTCTCCACTTTGCATATTTTTTTCCATTTCTTTCAAGCCATTCCTCCCCTCAAAACTTTAAATCATTCAAACAAACATATCAAGACATCGAATGGGAGAAAAGTAAATTAAATTTAGCAATTTAGGGTGTTTTTGCCTTAGCATTTGAAGCATCAAACATAGATTTAGTTTTTTTGAAAGTTTCACTTTTTATTTTGGCTATTTTTACTTCTTTTGAATGTAAACGTAATTCTGCTGTTCAACCCAAGTTTAGCCAAAGCTAAAAATGATAGCTTTTGCGTTTACATTTTCACCAGATTTAAATTTATTTTCTATCTCCCAATTTTATCATTCATTGTTCATATGATTAATTTTGTTGCTTTTTTTCATAATATTTTTTCTCTAATACTCTCTCATGGAAATTATTTTTCTTTATAGAATTCTTTTTTTGTTTATATATATTTTTTACCTATTATTTTTTTGTATAGAATAATAATAGTAAAATTATAGCGTACTAAAAAAGAGTACTAAAAGTACTAAAATATCTATATAAAAATATCATAAAAAACTTTTAGATTTATTTCCATCACTATCAAGATAAATATTTAATTTTTATTATTTTTAGTACACTCTTTTATAATTGTAATTGTAAAACCTGGTTAATTAATGACTAATTAATCCATAAATGAGAATTTATTCTAAAAAGTCAAAAATGTGATTTTTTTTATGGCTTAATATGATAGAGGAGATTGAGACAAGAATTTTGATACCAATTTTATAAAAATCGGACTAAGATTGGACCGAACGGAACAAACCAGACCAACCGGACCTATATTGGGCTCTTGGCCCAACCAAACTAAACCTAAAACCCTCATTTCAGCACTCTCTCTCCTCACTAACACTAAGAACACGCTGAAAATGGTGAAAGGGAAGGGAATAACACTCTCTCAAGTTCTAACTTTTGGTTGATCTTCAAACCACCATAAATTTTGATTTAGAGTTCCGATTGCCGCACCGTTTAAGGCCACGCATTCACCGCGAAGAGCTCTACAAAATCCACTACTTTATTCTTGAGGTAAGCCACGATTTTGATTCAGTTCTTCATCCCTTAATTTCGAATTTCATGGAGAAAAGTGTTGAGATTTTGGACTCTTTGATGTTATAGGATCCAACTCTCTTGAAGGAAAAGATGATCTTGTCTCCTTGAACCTTGGGTGTAGTAAGATTCTCAATCCTAGTAGAATTTGTTGTTCTATGATGTTTGGGTATTGAGTTGTTGTTTTTGGGTATGATAATTGTGGCTTAGGTAGTGTGTATGTGGATATTGAAGCTTGATTGAGATTTTGGAAAGTTTGGAAAAGGGCCTTGGTGTGCTAAAAAACTGTTCTTAGAGGTGTTGAGACCTTGAGAGCTTGTAGACAAGTGATTTGGAAGTGCTCTGTTTGAGTGTGAGAAATCGGCTAAGGTATGGTCTCGGTTTCTTGTATCTAAAATGTAATGTGGTGTGAAAACTTAGGCTAGAGTCCCTAAGATAGGCATTGAATTGTTGATGTTGTTGAATGGTTGAGATATATTATGTGGTCATATATGTGATTATGATTATTGAGGCCTTGATGGCATGATGCATGAGAGATATGCATGTTGTGATATATGCTTGATGATTGATTGAGGTTGAATTGTGGGTGAAAACATGTTGATGGTGAGTATGATATTGGTTATGTGTAGTGATGGTTGATTGGGAATGGTGTTGTTGGAAATTGGGATGAGGAAGAATGTATGACATGTTAATGTGTTTGTAATTTAGCCATTTGATTGAGATGAGTTAAAATGGTGGGAAAGTGGTTGTGAATTTAATGAAAGTATTAATGTATGAGATGAGGAGGCTCGAGGTTGATTTTTGGTATGTTTTGGGTTGATTTCAAAAAGGGTTGAAATTGGTATGTTTTTGTTGATTTTGAAAAGGGTTGAAATTGGTTTATTTTGAAAATGGCACTTTGTGGTTTTATATGAAAATATGATTTTTGGGCATACTTTGACGGAGCATAACTTAGACTCCGGATCCCTGTTTTGTGCCAAACTTGTTTAGAAATGAAATTGGATCCGGGATATTCATGTCGTTTGAAGAACGGGCGAAAAATGATTTGAAACGAATAAGTTATGTCCGTCGGAAGATTGGGATTTGAAACTGTAAATTCTGCAGCTTTTAACTTAGTAAAATTTTTGGCAGAATGCACCACCACGCGTAGGCGTGACTGACGCGTACGCGTCGTTTTTGTTATCCACGCGTGCGCGTGGCCGACGCGTACGCGTCGATATGCTGCACCAAATGCCCAGCCAACTTCCCGAGAGTTGTGCAAGAATTGTGCCAGTTTTATGCGTGGGGCACAAACCGCACCCACGCGTACGCGTGGCTGACGCGTAGGCGTCACTTGGCTGTTTTCCCATCCACGCGTGCGCATGGGCTACGCATACGCGTCGATAAACTTTTTGGCGTTCCACGCGTGCACGTGTGCGACGCGCACGCGTGACCCTGTTTTCATCCCAAAGTTGATTTTTTAGTTTTAAAAGCCAAATTTTATACTTCTAAGCATTCGATCTCACTCCTTATGTCTTAAATCATTATGATATGCCTAGCAATGAGAAAGGAGTTTGGAGATGTGGTAACTTGTGAATGAAGAAAGAGAAAAATTTATGATCAATGATGATCAAAGATGATGGTATGAGATACGGAGGATGACGATGGAAGTGCTTTATGTGCCATGAGTCGAAGGGCTGTATTTATTGATAAATTGGCTGGTTCTGGATTGAACTATGAGCCGGATGGCTAAGTTATTATCAGATTACGACGGGGCCATTATTGATTTATGGCTGAGTATGATTGCATATATGCTGTATTGAATGAAATGTGAATTTTGCACTTCCACTATCTGAGATACGAGTTTTCCTGGGTGAAAGTAGTGGCTAGCCACCATGTGCTCTAGGTGGAGACTCGATACTCTGCTAACCCTATATCGTAAGTATGGCTGGACACTATGAAAGTTTCGGATGAACTCGCCCCCGTGAATATACACCAGTGAGGGTGCTGGATATAAATTATAATGAGTATAACTTGAGTTGGGGATGCACGACAGTGGGACAGTCCAATGGTTAGCTACCAGGACTTGTCGGGTTGGATATATAACTGACAGATGATATCATCAGCCATTAGGACAGGCATACATCATATACATATTATGTGAATTGTTTGAAATTGCCTAATTGACTGCATATTACTTGCTAATTGTCTAAATGTCGTATCTGTTTCCTATTTGTATATCTCTTGTCTGATATAACTGTGTTTGCCATATTATACTCCTGCTGGTGGTTGGGAGGTCTGAAGGATTTGGAAAGAGAAGTAGTAGTTAGACTGAAGATCTTTTGTCAGTTACCAATTGTGGTTTAGTCTGTTTATAAACTTTGAACTATCTGTTGAAAGTTCTAGGATTGCCTTCGGCTTTCTCAGGACATTACATGTTAGATATGTGGGTACTGTTATCATACTGAGAACCTCCAGTTCTCACCTATGCAGATTTTGTGGTTTTCAAATGCAGGGTGTGAGGCTTCTCGCTGAAGCATGCTGGAGACTTCTGGATTAGCGAAGATCCTTTGTTCTCGGGACCCCATTTTGGTTTATATGTTTTGCTCTAAGATACTTTCATCTCCACTAAATAATACAGACTGTGATGACTCCTCTTAGAGGAGGTTTTGGAGAATAGGTTTTCTGTATTTATGTCTCTTTTCTTTGGGGTTTCCTATTTTATTTATATGTATATATTTCTACACTCGGACCGGTTATCTTCGCAACCGGATGATATTCCTGTTTTTAACACTCTCTTGTATATATATAATCTCGCGTTAGCTTATCCTTTATTCATTACATTTTCGATTGGAGTGTTGCATTTTCGAGTTACGATTTTGTTTTACCCTTTTTTCTGCAAAAGCTCCTAGTTATAATCATTTTTCACACTACTATACGTACTAAATTTTTATTTTAGAGGTCGTAATACCTTGCCATCTCTGAATTATGACTTAAGCATAAGACTCTGTATGGTAGGGTGTTACAGTAATTCTTGTGTACTATATTTTAGTATAATTTTTTATAACATAAATTATGATCTCATTAAAAAAAGACAAATTAAATACAAAATTAATCATAGATAATAATATAATCATAAACGTTGGATTCCAAAATAATATTAAGAATAAGATTATTGAGAGTACTGGAATAAGAGTACGATGTAAAAGAATACTAAATTAATATTTTGATGTCAAAACTCGCAATGCAAGGCTATGATGCTGCAAAAAATAAAAAAGAAAAAGAAAAAGAAAAAAGCCGACAAAAAATGTTACTAACAGTGACTTTTAACTTTGAGAGTAGTTTCATCATTCTTACTTTTCTCCCATTCCATGTCTTGGTATGTTTGTTTGAGTGATTTAAAGTTTTGAAGGCAAGAATGGGTTGAAAGAAATGGAAAAAAAAAAACATGCAAAGTGGAGAATTTATAGAAAAATGAGGATTTGATGAATTCATGGTGACGCGTACGTGTGACACACGCGTAAGTGTGAGAGGGAAGTCTGTCATGCGACACGTACGCGTGACAAGAATTACGGGAGCCACGTCAGATTTTTCCGTTGGATCTGACGGAGGCATTTGGACGGAGGCACTAATCCGTCCAACTTTTGAGGACGTTAGGGACTTAAAAGTATTTTTCAATGGCCAGGAACAAAAATGTCCGCGAAAAAAAAAGGTCAGGGACCTATTTGTCCTTTACTCTAATTTATATTAAATGATAAAAAAATATAAATTTTATATAATGCGAAAACATACCTGATGTATTTATAAAAGCGACTGAAGAGTTATTTAGATTTTTTTCTACTAAAGCCTTCTATATTTTTTATAGGACTAAATTGTAACTCTTCTAGTAGAAAAAGAACTACGGCGACTTTGATATATATGTTGGGAACTAAATCTGAAGTTACTATTTTGTATTTAAATGTGGTACCCATTAAATTCTAAATGCCAAATAATGTTGGTTGTATTCTCATTTAATTCTAGATAAAAAATAATAATGACTTATTCAATTCAGCATTTATGATAATAAATGAGATCACAGTTATAGAAGTCATTTAATGTGAAATAGCTTAATTTGCGATTATAGTTGATATATCTATTATTCATAAATAGATTAGAAAGTTAATTATTTCCTAAAATCTCCTATTTGCGCTATGCATATATATTTTTCTGAGATAATTACATCTTACGAACTTTATGTGTGCATTATAATATTATTTTTCTAATTACTTTAATAATCTGGTTCATCTCATATATCAGTTATGGAATTATTACAACTATTATCACATTATTGCTACCACTGAACCACAATGGTTATCATATTAATATACTTAATGATATAGATCAAATTTAGCTAAGTAACATAGAAATTACATACAAAGTGATCATGTGCATGTCTATTTTTAATTGGTCCAACTTTAAAATTTGATTAAGATCATACAGAAAATAAGTATTGCAAAATAAATATTGCAAATAACATCAAAATAAATCTAACTTAATTTTATAGAAAGATAATTTAATATATGACATAAAACTTATAGCATAAAATAAACTCCAATTGAATTAAAGCATCACATATATTGACATCCATTTAAGTAGTGTGCTCATGAAAGATTTTAAGAATCAATCTTTTAGTTGATGAGCTCTGCTAGCATATACTTATTACTATATGTTCTATAAAAATATGTTTTTCTTAACTATCTCCTTAACAACCAAAAATTCATGTTTATATGCTTATTTTGTTGTATTCTTATTGTTGTTAGAGTAAAATACTACTGATTTATTATTATAAAATATTTTCAATGACCTTCATTGTTATTTACTATACGAAGTTTAGTGACAAAGTTTTGCAACCATATGCCATGTATGGATGCTTCAAAGCAAGCGACATACTTTGTCTCCATTGTTGAAGAAATTACAAGAGTTAGACTTCCATGCAATAACTCCTCCAACCAACATTAAGATACAGCCAGAGATAAAGCGTCAATTATCTTGGCATGCCGCAAAATTTTGGATCTCAAGTAAATAAGTGTGTAATCCTTTGTTATTTTTAGATAACACATTGCATATTTAATAGAGGTCCAATGATCCATGACAGGATTGCTAAGTATTTGTCTAACACTCCTAATATGAATGATATATCAAGTGCAGACTTGAACATACATTAAACTCCTTAATAGCAACAGAATTTACCCACCATTCACAGGTGCATGACTTAATACAGTTTCAGAATAAACAAAAGTAAATATCACACCTTTACACTCCAAGTGACTTTTTCATACGTCTTACCTTATTGCAGAAGAAAGAGGTTGAAGCTTGATCCATTTTTTAGCATTTTTCTGCTGAGGAAGGTGCATTTGCAATAGTACTATGCTTTCCCTCTTCTTCTTGCACATAGTGAGATATAAGCTCTTTTAAGGACTAAGTGTTGTTATAACTCACTTTAACTTGATGAGAGTGCAGGAAAGAGAGATAAAAATGAAATACACTAGTAAATAATCCTCAAACAACTCTGACTTTAATACTTTCAATTTAAAAGTAAGATGAGATTTTTTTATAATGTAGTCTCCCTTGTATTCTCTTTACCTTTATACCTCTGCCTTTTTATTCTTATTAAAGAGTTTGTTCAACATTTTAAAAAAAATTTGTCATCTTTATTCTCAGTAATTAAGCCGCAAAATACCTCGGAAATAAAGCATTTCATAATCATAATGCTCATTTGATTAGATCTCTCTCACTTCTCTAATTTAACTTTATTGAAAATGTCTACCGTGAAAGTGAATTTTTTCTCAGCTATATCCAAATTCATACAATTAAGAAAATTTTTTACGATATCCTTCTAAACTTTAAAGTTTGTACCATTCTGTATAGGTGTAACATCCTACCACACGGAACTTTACGCTTAAGTCGTAAAATAGAGGTGATGTGGTATTACGACCTCTAAGATAAAACATATATAAGTATAATAATAGAAAGAATGTAGTATACTAGGAGCCTTGAAGAATAGGTAAAACAAAATTGTAAAATTAAAAGTGCAACGCTCAAGATTAAGGATTTCTTATATACGAAGAAAGCTAAGGTTCATAAACATATATATATATATATATATATATATATATATATATATATATATATATATATATATATATATATATATATAGAAAGCAAGAGTAGAGGGTCAAGAGTACAAAATAACAAGCTACTAACTCAGCTTATGAAACTAAGGCTGGTCGGAGAATATTTACATATATATATAACCCATAACCTAGAATATACAGAAGACGTACAAAAGGCACCCTAGTTCTCCATACTCCTCTAAGAGGTACAAAATAAAACAAGTCATAAGTAGAGTTATATATATATGGTCATATATAAACAGTGCATAAAATAATGTCCCAAAGATCTACTTCGCTATAGAACTCCAGACGCTTAACGAGGTGCCTCTCGATCTGCATCTGAAAAATACAAATATCCATATGGAATGAGAACTGGGAGTTCTTAGCATGGTAAAGGTGCCACATACATAAGATATAAGGTCTTGAAAAAGTCGGAGGCAATCGTAGAACGGCGACACTTAGATTATAAAGTTTAAAGGACTAAAACAGAAACCATAAACGGGTGGTTCTTTAAGGATTCCTAAACTTAACCAAACCTAACTAAAACCCTTAATCTCTCCGTCTTTCTTCCGTTCCTCCAACTCCAGTGAAACCGCATAGACAAACAAGCAGATAATGGCAAACACAGGTAGAATACAAATAATATAAATAGTAAGTATAACAATTAGCATATTAAAATCACTTAGGCATTTCCAATTAATGCACAAGCAAGCAATTCAAACAATATGCATATGATGTATGCCTGTCTTATGGCTGATGAGTCTCATTTGTCAGTTATAAAGCCAACCCGACAAGTCCAGTTGCTAAACTCTGGACTGTCCCCCGATGCGCATCCCCAAGAATCTATGGATAGATTTTTCTCATATATAAAATTTCTCATTGGGGATGTCCTTCTCGGGAAATTATAAGTGCCCGATCACCCTTACGTCATAGGGTCAACAGAGTATCGAATCTCATCCTAGAACACGTAGTAGCAAGCCGCGGTACTTTACCCAAAAAAACTCATATCTCAGATAAAATTTAGTGCATAAGCCGCATAAACATTCATAATCATTCATAATCATTGCACAACCATTCATCATAGTCATGGCATCACATATACTTCATACATTCATATTTTCCATATATAAATCATCACTTTCCAACCTTACTTCACCCCCAAGATACCTCCTTTTCTCTAGTTTTATCTCATTACTAGCCCTACTACTAAGATTTGGGGTTAAAAGAGTGAAAATATAGGTTTAGAGGTTCGAATTGGGTTTTAAAACACAAAAATTAACTTTGCTGAAAACAAGGGTCACGCGTGTGCGTGAGCCACGCGTACGCGTGGGCGTGCATTTTTTCTTCCTCACGTACACAAGCACCTTGCTCGCGTACGCGAGATGCCCAACCCGAAAAGGTTGGTCACGTCACGTGCAGGTGGTCGCGTACGTAACCCTTCAAAAACCACTGCTTGCGTACACTAGCACCCTGCTCGCGTACGCAAGATGCCCAGCCTAAAGAGGTTGGTCACGTCGTGTGCAGTGGTCGCGTACGCAAGCTTTGCAAAATGGCAAAAATGTTGAATGCTGCAGAATTTTCAACTTTGCACTCCAAACTTTCGACGCGCATAACTTTTTCGTTTTAAAATATTTTTCATCCATTCTTTGAACGGCGTAAACTTCACGGACCCAATTTTCATATGAAATAAGTTTGAAACAATTTGCGAGTCTGAAAACCGAGTTACGGCTCGCCAAAGTTTGGCCAAAAATCAGATTTTCACAAAAAATCATAAACCTTTATTTTCACCAAATCAAACCCAATTCCAACATTCTATACTCATAATCGGCACCAAAACATACCATTTATAGTACCATAACCCCACATTCTACCACAATCAATCATACCTCAATTTTTGCATATATTTCCTTCTATAATTTTCAATCATAACATCAAAATCATTAATCTTCGCATATATATCCACCACTAACATTCTCATTTACCACCATCAAAGTCATCATTCATTAATCCTCTTACCACATCAAATATACTCATATCATAAAATCATTGAATCTATCATGCATTATCAATTCAACATACCATGTCAACTATACTACCAATCAATATCCGAAATTCATAATCCAACTTATCCTATGGTAATCTAGCCTAAGTTCTCACAAGACATTATATATTAAATACAAGAAACCTAAACAATACCTTGGCCGATTTCCTCGTATAACCCAAGGACACTACCAAAAGGCACAATGCCCAGCCCCCAAAGATCTAAAGTAATGACACCCAAAGCCCCACCAAGACTCCAATGTTCACAATCAAGCTCTAAAAAATATATATACACACATAATACACATTACCACATATGTATACCCAAAATTCAATACCCAAACACACAAAATAAATGAATTAACTAGGGTTCTAGGATTCTCACCTTACAAAGTACCAATGAAGCAAGATTGAACGTTTTTCTCAAGCTAATCGGATCCTATAACATAAAAGAACTAAAATCTCAACATTCACTCATATAAATTTGGAGAAAGTGAGGCTGAGAATAAGAATTAAGGTTTCTTACCAAATTATATACCGAAAATTGAAGAGTTCGTCACTGCGGATGCATGGCCGTAAACGGTGCAGCGATTGGAGTTCGGAGTGAAGAGTTATGACAAGTTGATTATGTGAGTGAGGGTTTGAAAATGTCACATGTTCTTCCTCCTTTTCCAAAATGTTTCCAGCGTAAATGAGGATGAAGGGGAAAGGGAAGGCTGTGTTTGATTTAGTATGGCTGGGTTGGATTGGGCCTCGGGTCCAATACAGGCCCAGTTTGTCTAATTCGGTCTGTTTGGTTCAATTTTGGACAAAATTTTTTTAATTAGCTCTATCTCATTAAATTATAAAATTTATATTTTTAATTTTTTTATTAAAAATTAATTTATTAGTTAATTATTTACTAAATTTACGGGGTTTATAATAAGAATGCTACTAACTTGTACAGAAACATTAGTAGATAAAACCGTAACAAATGGATTAGAATAGAAAAAATATACATTAAACATTAGTTAAATCATGAAAAAAAGTTTATATTGAGATTTTTAAAACAATGTTAATTTTCAATCTTTTGATAGAAAAATTAACTATAAGCGATATTCTCATTGCAGTAATTAAATATTGTTAATAATTTTTATCACACGTTAAATTATTTTTTAGATTGACTAAATGCACACTAAAAACTTAAATTTTGTAACCTATTTATTATCGCATATATTTTCTATTAATTGACCAAATAATAATCTTTTTTGAGTCGATTATTAATTATATAATTAATAAAAAATAAATAAAAGAGTGCATCACTTATTATTTTATCAAGCAATAAAATTTTTTGGATCGACTATTATTTTCATAAATAATTAACATCAATTTATTCTTAATTTTTTATTACAAAAAAATAATTATATGTACATATAACCAGGGACGGATCCAGGAATCTAATAATGGGGGAGTCAAAAATTAAAATCTTATATAATCAAATATAATGTCATATATATGATTATATCATATAATCATAATTAGTTTTTTAATTAAAAAATTAATAAATACTTGTCAAATAAAAGAATTATCTCAGTCTTTATAATTTTTTTCATAATTTTTTATGATTTTACATCTAATAAAATATAAAATTATTTATTTTTAAATATTTTGTTAATTAATTTACTTTAGTAAGTATTTATGTGCCGCAAGTTAAATTTTTATATTTTATATCATTGTAAAATATGACATAAAATAATATAAAGGAATTTTACTAATAATTTTGTTGTGTAAATTTAAAATATTCTAAAATATTTTTA
Organism: Arachis stenosperma; assembly: GCF_014773155.1. Classification (NCBI taxonomy): domain Eukaryota; kingdom Viridiplantae; phylum Streptophyta; class Magnoliopsida; order Fabales; family Fabaceae; genus Arachis; species Arachis stenosperma. The sequence continues at coordinate 6,942,794 of NC_080377.1, read as the reverse complement.
TATAATAATAGGGGTAAAAACTAATAAAAAATAATAAAAAATAATTAGATTTCCAATTAAAAATTAAAAGAACAATATTATTATAAATAATATTAAAATATTTTTTATATGATTATAGATATTAAAATTAATTAAAAAAATAAATATAAAAAGAACTCTAAATCAAATAAAAAATACAAATAATATAAATGTATATAGAGAAATTTAAACTCTAATACATAATGAATAATAATTCTTTTTATTATTATTACGCTATTAAATTTTATTCTATATAATGCATCTATTATAACGTCATATAAATTTAAAATTTGTTAGGGGCTTAGACCACTATTTTTCTCCCCCTCCCTGTATACAACTTAGTCAAATATAACTTTTTTTTTAGTTGATTAATATTTGTATAAATTATACAAACAATAATTTTTATATTTTAAAACATAATTAATTTTATATTAAATTAATAGCACACAAAACTAAATTCGAGACCATTGTGATTCAGTAGTACCAAACATTACTCAATTAATATATTAATTGTGTTGCTTGACACGGCAAAAAGCTGAACCATGGATCAACCGATCAAGAAAGGAATTACCACTTGTTAGAACAAAAATCCAGTACGTGTAGTATATTGCTTGAATTAAAATATTGTAAAACCTTGATAATTTTTAGTGACTTAAATATGGATGGTTTTAATATCATTTGTTAGAACAAATAATTTTATAATTTAGATTATTTATATTAATTATTAAAAATATATCATATATAATATGAAAGTATATTTATATTCATAAAAGTGATTGAAGAATTATTTTAATTTTTTTTAATTAAAATTTTTGTATTTTTAATAGGATTATTGAATCATAACCTTTTTTTATAAAAAAAGAGTTATAGAAGCGACTTTGATATGTTAGGACAAAAATCTTAAAATTATTATTTATATTTGAGTGTGACACTCATTAAATTTTAAATAACAAATAAAATAATATGTTTGGTTGTATTTTTATTTAATTCTAAATTAAAAGTAATAATGACTTATTCAATTAAATAATAAGATCACTATTATTATATAAGTTATTTAATGGAAAAAAAAAACTTAATTTCTGATTATAATTGATATATATATTACTTATAAATAGAATTTTTTTAATAAAAAAAGGACATAAGATGATCCAACAAATAAATTCAAGATCAGACAACACTTTGAGGATAAGAAAATTGTTCTCATTGTAATGAATATATATAACATTAAAAAGACCGTGGAGTATAAGATATTATAGAGTAATCATCTGAAATATTTGGTACAGGACATACACCCAATTTGGAATGGACTGTTAGTGGAAGATACGCGTGGCCTTTCAACGGAAATAGAAAAATTGGAAAATGAGAAGATATATTGGCCTTGTTCTTGTCTGCAGATCTCAATGGAGCAAGACCATCGATGATTGGACTCCAAAGTCATAACTCAGACGATATTTACAATGATAACAGCAGATTTGACCATCAGTATAAAAATTCTATAAGAATTTATTGAGAATCACTTTAGATACAAAGCATTCTATAGAAAAGTCTGACTTGTAAAAAAAACGAATAATTACTAAAATCTATATATGGAAATGTATTTTATTCGATATGTGTTTTTATATTCTCTGTAGTTTTATGTGTAGTTTAAAATGAGATTATCTTTAAACCTATATTATATGTTAGGTATATGGGTGCAACTTATAACTCAACAGTATTACGGTGATAAAAACAGTGTTATGTTTTATCTCGTATTTTGAATTATTTTATTTTATGTTGAGATTTTCAAGCACAGATAATTTCATCATATATATCCATTTCCAATGGATATTACCATTCTATTTTAATAATGTACTTTTTTTTATAAATTCATACAAATATATTATATAAAAAATAAAAATATTATATTCATATTAAAATAAACTATCACAATTAATTATAAATATTTATATATAAATATATGTGTAGTTTAACTTATTTTTAATATATATTTTATATTTAATGTGTAGTTTATATTGATAACTGATTTTAATAAACACCTAATATAGTTGATAAAAAAAATCATGTGTAATCATATTGAGTGATATCATAAAAAAATAGAAGTGACTATTATTTTTCATGTTATAAGTATTTAAAAATTGTTTCTTATAATAAAAAAATCACAAAACATCATGTATAATGCATATATTTTGTAAAGTTTAGTGAAAATGATTAATTAATTACTTTTACTCTTACTAACATGGAACTTTACAATTCACTTTCTAAACATTTATCTTAAGATATTGTCTATTTTGACACTTTAGAGCTCATAATTTTATTATTATATAGGGGCAAAAATCACTTAAGTATTAAAATACATGTACAAAGTAAAAATATTCATATTTTTATAAGACATGTTTCATTTTTGTAATACTGTAACTTTTAATACTTTATGATTGCACTAAAAATTCGAGCGCTACTTACTTCTATTCGTTTAATTATATACTATGTTTATTTAATATTGAGCTTTCGCGAGTACAAACCGAAAGTTTAATTAAGAAAAAGGAAAGGTTTTACTTTTAATCACTTAATCACAAATATATATATATATATATATATATATATATATATATATATATATATTCACATAGCATTATATATATAGACTTATTTCAAGATTCTCAAATACAAGTTCTATCCCCTCTAAAAACTAAAAACGATAAACGACGAGGAAAAAACAAAATCTAAGAACTTAACGCATGAGTATAATCTTCTATGCTCCTAAAACTCTACACTAAACCTTCACACCTGTAACTGAAAGGGATGGAGATAGGGGCTAAGAATTGGGGAGTTTTTATTAGTAGGGTCGGGGTTAGGAGTTAACTTCATTCTATATATATTTGGTCAGCAACAACAGTCAATAAGGTACCATCTAATTCAACAATTAAAGAACACAGAATTTAAACAGTCATTTAGCACACCCACAATCACAGAAAATTACACTTACAAACAAATATGCACAAACAAGTATGATGCATGTCTATCCCTAGTGCAAGTAATGAGCTCATCTGTCGGTTTCGACCCGCTCCCGACGTAACTCAGCAACCTTTGTATGAATTTGGTTTCCAGTGTCATAACCTCTGTAAGCAACCTCTGTCTTACAGGTGCAACTCTCTTGAACTGATGTATGCAAACATAACCTCTGTAAGCAACTTCTGTCTTACAGGTGAGGCTCTCTCTAACCAATGTATGTAGCGATAACCTCTATAAGCAACCTCTGTCTACAGGAGTGACCATCCCCTGGATTGGCCGATGTATCTCTAGAAAGCAAATTTCGGTGGACTCATCACCACCATATCTCTACTTGTTTTCAGCATGTAAATAATCATCTCTCATTCTCTTCTTTTTTTTTCATTCTTTCTTTCTTTCTTTTTTCTGTTCTCTGCTCTCTTGTGGCAGAAATTTTTTACATTCTTTTAATCTTTTGCTCTCTGCTCTCCTGTGGCAGAGATCCCTTTAACTAATATATTATTTTCTTTTCTTTTCTTTTCTTTTTTCATCATTCTTTTAATTCCTTACTTTTAACATAAAAAAACTATCTTCACACTCTTCCCTCATCTTTCCCTAAATGTTTTATGAAGAGGAGAACATGAGATTCTTAACTTAGATTTGTCTTTCTAAAACTTTTAGAAAAATTTGTCTGTTTATCACTCTCTGTTTTATTTTTCATAATACATACAATAATATTCTTATAAAATAATATTTTGATAAATAATAATTTGTAATAATAATAATTTACTCTAATGTAAATAAATAATTTTAAACAAATATTTAAAATAATATTTTTAATACTCTTAAAACTTATTTTATAAAACCTTATTTTTAAATTTTTATTAATTACTTTCTAAACCACGAATTCTTTAATATTTTATTTTTGAATTCAATATTTTATAAAATTATATTTAAATCTTCACTTTGTTTCATATTTATATAAATAACTCTGAGCTTTTATAAAATATCTGTTTTATCCCTGAACTTTATTTATTACCCAAAATACCTAAAAAACTTATATAACTATAATATTAAACTCAATCTTTTCATAAATATACAAGTATATTTTCTCAAAAATAATTCTTCTTGACTGATTCTTCTTTTCACCAAGAACTGAAACCCTCCTTATTTTCTTTTTAAAATATACATTTTAATGTTAATCTGTTTTTGAGTTTTATGTTTACCGATTTTTCACAGTTTTTAATTTAATTCCTCGGCCATTAAACCTCACCCATTTTATTCAAAAACTAACACAATGATAGCTCCAAATCAGTCTCATTATCACAATTTGGGCAGCACAAACATGACCAAATCACAAGCTTAATCACATATAACAATATATTATCAAAATTCAATATAAAGTCAATCAAACTCTATCAATAATAAATCACAACAACCATTCACTTATCCAACACAAATTTAATTGGTGAGAAATTACCGAAATCTTACTTCCGTGCGAAATCAAAATAATAGAAACTCCAGATAAGCTTTTTGTTTATGAGCATTGGGACGAGTTTGTTCGCTCTGTGTTGAGTATTCAGAGAGTGGCTGATCCTGGTCCATCCACTGAGTACCTGGACTTGTGGTACCATGTTGCACATAGAATTCTGTCACCAGGGATTGTATTCGCAGACCCCAGGTTGACGCAGGTTCCGGACCATGCTGTACTCAGAGGGTTGTCGCAGGCACCCATTAGAGTACTAGCGTCGGATATGCCCGATAATAGACGTGTGGAGCAGAGACGACGCATTGGTACACGTGCCACTAATCGCGAGTGGCGCTGGTTCGACAACATGATGCAGGAGGAGCAGGTTGGTGGTGATGAGGGAAGCCAGGCAGATCATCACCTTCATCGACCTGAATGAGTCCGCAGGCAGCCCGTACGACACTTGGTTCGGCATGGGGGGGACGCCGCCATCTGCATTTGGAGTAGGGCTACAGGAGGCTCCACCCGGAGATCGGCGAGCGACCAGAGTTAGGCGTCCAACTTGAGGTGGCATAGGCTCGCACTTACTTGGTCCATTTGGGGGCGACCATGATGTTGATGGTGACCAGCAGTAGCGCCCTTTATGTTAGTTCCGACCGTTATTATTGTATGAATTATGACTTATTTATTTTCTGTTAGTTTTAACAACTTGTGACAGTTATATTTGTATGACTTGTGTAGTTAACTTATTTTGTGTTAGTCTTAATGTCTGGTGGCTATTATTTTTGTACGACTTATTGCTTATGACGATTTCATTTTGTATCAATTCGTGCATTTTGCATCATGGGTTGTTACTATTACACAGGTATTACTGGTTTTTTTATAATGAGTCACTTTCCTCATAATCCGCTACAGGGTGTAGCAGATTATGATTTCTGCACATTTAGTCATAAACCGCTAAAGAGTGTAGCAGTTTATGTGATGCCAGGTTCTCCACGTAATCCACGACAGAGTGTAGTATTACGTATATTTACGTTCCGCTAGAGGATATCGCGGATTACATACAATTGCGTTTGTTGCATTTGTGTCTGGAGTTTGCCAATGTTATATTTGCGTAAAGATTTTCTTCAATCATTTTATTTATGTAAATTACCCTCAATTTTAGTCAATATTATATTAAATTACCAAATAAGTTCAGTATAAATACTATTAAATATAAATTTTTATTGAGTTTAAATTTTGAATATTTATTTTAATTATTATTATTATTTTTAATAAAATTTTATTTTTTTATACTAAATGTTGACTATAATATTAATTAATTCCTAAATTCTTTTCAAATTGATATGAAGATAAAAATAACATTATTATTATTTAGACATTTACTTTCAAAGAATGCTGCAGTTATTTGTCGTCTTGTTGATAATAATTTGCTGTATTTTTCTAAAACAAAGAAACATGTCAATATGATTTTTAAAATAGGACAAGAAAGTTTGACCCCCTTGACATACATATGAGCAGGCAGATCGAGAAAGACTAGTTTTGATTTCAGAGATTTTTCAAACCCCAATGCCATGCATGGTCCTTCCTCTTTTGTCTTCAAACACCATAGGGAGCTGAGACTCAGAGAGTAGTGTACTCATGATCAAATAAACTATAAAACCAACCATAGATAGGTGGAGACCACCTATTATTTTTGTAATGATAGATAATATAGAGAGCATTTGATTTAGAATCATGATAGATATATCTATCTGACCTTGAAAATGAAGTGTCTCTCTCAAACTAAGGGTGTTGAGTTGAGAAAGCAAACGTTGTATACTTGCATTTTTTCAGTCTTCAAAGATATTAGTTATAAAAGAAATAATAAAAAAATATATTTATGGCTGAATTAACTACATAGCGCATATCATTACGGTTAATGTTGTAAGTGTGATGAGTGTATGAAGTTAGTCCCACATAAAAAATAATAAAAAAGAGTGAGAAATTTATAAGAAGAAAGACTTATTAATTTTTTATCTTAAGATTTTAAGGAATATTTAAGGTGAAACATTAACCCAACAATTACAATACTAGTAAAAAGTTCAAAAATTATTTACAAAAGATATTATTTAATTATAAAAAAATAATAAAAAATATAGTTGAACTAGGGATTTAAGTGTTTTTTGAATTTTAGTAGCACTTTGCTAACCGCTCCAATATTGGAGTCACAAAACGGTTAGTAAAATAGAATTTTACTATGAATCCCTTTGCAGCGGTTTGTGGCGGTTTGTACCACCGTATTATTTTTATTTTAAATTGTTTATAAATAGTGGCAGTTTTAGATCGTCACATAACGCATTCCTTAATTATAATAGTTGCTATTCGATTATAGGTCTATCTACTGTACAGATGTATTTTTGTACAGATTTACAGATTTTTGTCTTTTATTGATTTAAAAGCGTGTCACTAAAAGTGTTGCTTAAAGAGAAAGTGTTACCCTTAATCGTTAACTTGGCTCTGATACCAATTTTTAAATGTAATTTCTTTTTCAAAATTTCTATTTTCAAAATTTCTATTAACTCTTCATATTTTGCTTCGAATAAGTTTATAATTTGTATAGATTTGGTTGGTGGTACTTTATAGTTTACAATTTCATAAAAAGTATTGACAATTTCTACTATTACTAATTCTGATTTCATTTTTATAGTTTTTCAATCTTGTTTTAATTTATAATATTCTTTTTTGAATGGATTATTGTATATAAAATCTTTTATCTGTTTGTCTTTTTCTTTAATATAATTTTTCAAATCTTCAAAAACCTCTTTTATTTCTACACTTTCTGTTGTTTCTAAATATCTTTTTAATTTTTCAACTTCATTCTCCATTTTTTCTTTCAACAGCTTTAATTCTTTTAAGTCATAATATGGTTTTCCAGGCATTTATAAATTTTTTAAGTTTAGTTCCAACTTGTTTATATTTATTCTTATTTCTATCCTTTTTATTATAAGGTCATTAATTTCGAACTGAAGATTATTTAATTCCCTTTTATACCCCTTTATTTTACTTTTTAATATTTTCGCCCTTTTTCTTTTTATTTTGTTTTCTGGTCTTTCAATCTTTGTATACTTCATTATTTATCTTAGAATTTCTGCAAATTCTATCATCGATTCATCACTATTTTCTAGAGATTCTATTAATTTTTCTAACTCTTCAACTTCTCTTTCAATTTGTCATAGATTATTTTAGAGCTTTAAATGCTCTTTGATTTATTTCAGAAAACTGTAAATAATTCAACCGATTTTCTCTTTCAAAGAGCTCTTGTTTCTTGTCTTGATAAGTTACATATATTTTTTCTTTATTTATTGTCATACTTAGTGTTTAGGGTTTTCGATTTTTCGAATTCTTTATTTCAGAATTTCTTCTTTGATCTTTAACTTAGAAACTTAACGGGCTATTAATTTTGGATTCTCTTATTTGAAAATTTGATGAAACTAATTTTCCTGATGGTTCTTTTAGTAAAAGAACTGGATTTTCAATAGCTTTATATTTTGGTATTTCTGTCTTTACAATTTTCTGAAATAATTCATCGACATAAATTCTTTCTCTATTTTTAAATATATACTATGATGGCTATTTGTTAAAGCATAATTTATTGCATATGTAATTGAAAATGGTTCATCGCCTTGTTCCATTAGATTCTTTCTGTGAAATTTATAAGCCAAACTTATAGATCTTCCAAGATTTTCAGTTGATAAAGGTATAGCATATCCAAGATGGGCATTGAATTTAACATTTACGTTTGCCAAGTTTCCATGAACAATTCCAATTATTTGATCTATTGGGTCATCAGTAATTCTTTTGTCACAGATTGCTAAGCTTATTGGTGAATTAATTCCTTTCATATATGTAGATTTGATTAAGACTTGTATAGTACTAATATGAATCCATCCAATTTTAGATCTTTTTTGTTGATCCTTAATTTTCTCAATCTGTTTACTCAATTCTTCATCATTTATCAAAGCTATTTCAAGTTCTCCATTGGCGGATTTTATCTTTATAGGGGCTTCAAGTTGAATTTTTCCATAGTATATTATATTTTTTCTATTAAAAACTTCTTTTAAAAGATTTTGTTTATTAAAATTTTCATTTGATTTGAGATTTAATTCTGTTTTTAGAACAGCCTGTTTTTCATTATCTAGTAAGGAAGATAATCTATAATAATCAGATTCTTCCGTTAATTCTAAACTTTCTAAATAATTCATAACTATGAGATTAGGATAAAGGCGTACCTTTCTGGAGAAAAACTTCCTTTATTTAGAATATTTACATAAGATGTTTTTATCTTCAGAGGGGAGATTGTAGATACTAACTCCAGAGGGGAGTTTAGAATTGGTTTTTCCTAAGTGAATTCTTCTTCGGACTATAGAATCGCCTTGGCAACTTCCTCCTTGCTCTCCTAGCATATGAGTACTCTTAGCCTCATGCTTTCTATTGTCTGATGCCTTCTACAATTGCCTAAGCAACCTATTTATAATGGTTGGGTCTGATGGACAATTCCCATCCTTACCCTTCTTATGACGTCATTGCTTACGTCATTGTTTATTATCTTGCACCAGCTATATTGTTGGTGCTCTATGACCTAAGCGCTTACGTCACTATGCAATAATGTTGAGAGATGCTTCAGATGTGCTGTCCTCCTCTTTCATTATGTGACCTTCAGATGCGTTGTCTTCTTCCTTTATCATGTGGGTTGATTCCGTTTCATTATTGCTTTCTTCAGATAACTCTGAGACACATAGCTGGCACTTGTGGTCTTCTCTGTCTTTTATCAAATAGCAGAGATTCCTCTTTATCCCTTCGGGGAGCTTTTCTAAGAGTCCAGATAAATTGTAGAATGCTGATTCAAATTCCACTAAGAGTCTCATCTCTCTTTCTTCAATTTCATTCCTTTTACTGGACACAAGCAAAGTATTTCTGCTTTTATAATTGATTCTTGTGTGAGATTCCCTTGTTATCTTTTGAGTTCTTTCGAAGACCCTTGCTAGTGTGTTGGCTAGTCTTCCTTCATGACTGTAGATTGTTAAATCTTGAACCTGATCAATTGGTTGAAAATTTCCTGGGAAGACGGACATGAAGATTACTTGATCTGCTGGAACCAAGCATTCTTCTTCTTCATTAAAAATAGGTTGACTATTCGTAAATTTTAGGGATATATCCCTTGGATTTACGTTGTCAATCATATTTTTAAATCTCTTTACTGCATCAATGAATCCTGCAGGAAACTCACTAATAATTTTCAAATCATTAAAAATTAAAATTGTATCAATTAATCCATACTGGAAAAACTGATAGGTGTCAGATGGGGAAGCATCTGGAAATATAACCAGTTTTGTTAGCTGGGTAGTAAATCAATTTTCCATTTCTTAAGAGATTTAATTGCTGCTAGAGTTTCTTTTTCATGAGTGGTATATCTCTGTTCTGTTGGAGTAAAAGTCCATGAAATATACCTGCAAAGTAATTCCTTTGGGGGATATTTAGAATCTAGTGATTCTTTTTCTTGTTCCAAACTTTTTATAGCTTTCTTAGCTTTTAGACATCCTGACCAAGTTATGTCTGAAGCATCTGTTTCTACTATTAAGTAGTCATTTTCTTCTGCAATATAAAGTTCTGAAAGTTTTTCACATAATTCTTTAATTCTTTGAATTTGTATACTATCTTTTTCATCCCATTTCCATTCTTTTTTAGTACTTATTTTTGGAAATAAGCTTTTAGTGTACTCTGTTATATTCTTTAAAAATCCTTGATCCGAAATATAATTTATACACCCTAAAAATCTTTGTAATTATTTTCTATCTTCTATTCTGTTAGGAAATAAATTTACCTTTTCTAGAACATTTGGTTGAAGTTTTAGCTTTCCTTGAGTGAATAGAATTAATCCAAGAAACTCTATTTCTTGTTTTGCTATTCTTGCTTTCTTTTTACTAAGAACTAATCCTTTCTGTTTACATCTTTCTAAAACTATTAATAATTTTTGAAGATGATCTTCTTTATCCTGTTTTGTAAAAATTAGTATATCATCAATGTATACTAAAACAAATTCATTTAACTCTTTTAGATTTTCTTCCATAAATCTTTGATAAATACCTGGGGCTTGCTTTAATTCGAATGGTAATACATTCCATTCATAAAGCAACACACTTGTTGATTCTTTTGTTGGGCAAGTAAAAGCAGTTAATTTCTTTGTTTCTTCGTCTAAACGAAGTTGCCAATATCCTGATTTTGCATCAAGAGATGAAAACTAGGGGTGGGCAAAAAAACTGGATCCAAACCATTTTAAAAAAATCCAAACCAAACCATTTAAAAAAAACCAGTTTTAAACCAAAAAAAATCCAAACCAAATTATATTTATTTTCTAGTTTGGTTTTTGATCCAATCCATTTAAATGGTTTTAAACCGGATCCAAATCCAGATCCAAATTAAAATCCAGATCTAAAAAAACCCTAATTTTGATTTTTGAGTCTTCTCCTCTTCGACAAATCCCTTTCAACGAAACCAAATCCACTCTCCGACAAATTCACCGTCAACATTTCTTCTTCTCTGCCTCTCGTCGGAGCTCGCCGGTGGTTCGTCGGCCTCTGCCTCTTCGAGTCTTCAGTCTTCACTTTGATTCGAGACTCTGTCTCTCTGCCTCGAGTCCTCGACCTCCCATTCGCGACTCTGTCTTCTCTCTTTCGATTCTCTTCTTCTTTCGTTGGTGGCTCACCGGAGCTCATGCTCATCAATTGAGGTAAGCCTCCTCCTTGCCCTTGTTCTGAGTTCTGAGTTTTTTTTTTTTGAAGGGATATGTATGTGTTGAGTTTAGAACGGATCTGGTTGCATCTTCGGTTTTTGTGTGTGCGATGATATCACTTGAGAGTTGAGAGTATTTGGATCATTCGTGTTCAAATAATTAAATGTTCTTTCATAAAAGGACCAGGTTTCTCTCAACATAAATTGACCTAACTTTGAACTATAGCTTAGAAAGAAGGCACGCTCATTCAGTTATTTGAGGATTTTATTTTATTTTATTATCTGTAAGTAATCTTGGGAATATATTGGAGATGATATATGTACATGTTCATGCCCCTAAATTTTCAATGAAGAATATTACCTAATCTAGAGGCTGAGTTTGAAACTGATTCAATGAGAATACTTGTACTGGAAGATAGGGATTAGAGATACAAGTGCTTGCTCAACAATGAGAAATCCTTCAACAACAATATTTATGTAGTCAATTGCAATTGTGGAGTCGCTCTAGTCTCAAGGATTAGATTTTGAAGGTCTATCTCTAGCTAGAATGATTCTATGGTATATAACAAGGGAGTTTCTTTGATGAAGTGTAAAGTTGGTGAAGAATGAAGATTATAATTAAATTTTTCAGGAGAGTGTGCATTGCATAGGATGTCTTTATTTTCTTTCTATTTTTTTAAAAATTTTTTTCTCTATTGTAAAACAGCAAGCTTTCACTCTTCATTGAAAAGCACTCTTCCCCATGGCATGAGCCATATAACAAACTAACTAAATCTAATACATGATTTGCAAAGATGCTTAAGCTCTTATAAATATTGCTAATCTCAAACTGACTCTCTAACTAACCTGAATAGGCCTAACACTAGTGGACTTATCATGGGTGTAGGGGAGAATTATCTTATCAGATTCAGTTTTGCTGGCTCTAGATCACATTGCTTCTGAGTTCTGTCATGATATCATTTGATAGAATCTTTGATTATTGATGCATGTATGAATATTATTGGTTGACTGACTTGTTGAATTATAGCCTCCAAATAATTCTTTCGATGGAATTAGGTTTGATTAAACTTTATCATGTTTGAAAAATTTATCTTCCTGCTTTTTTTTTATTTTTTTTCCATCTATTCTTCCTCAGTTGTTGTGGACTCACAATTCTAAATATTTCTGCCACAGGTTGCAAACGAGATAGGCACAGAAGTAAAGTATCAAAAAGGATTTTTTGGAACAAGTGGTATGTATTTTCCCATATTTAGTTTTGTGTTATTGGAATTCAACTTTTCTACTATATATCTCATTCTCTTGAAATCTTCAATTTTATGTTTTGAAATGTGAATTATAAATGTGCCGAAAAATTTCTCTTAATCATTATCCTAAATATTAAATGAAGTAAAAACTAAAAAGTAGATACTTGCAGTGTCTTAAAATCTTAAAAAGGCAATCACTTTCAATTGCCATATGATGATGTTAAAGTTGTTTATAAGTAAGGATAGGGATAAGGTTTCATATGGTTGTGGGCTCAATATCATGATTAATTTGCAGGGATGAATGATGAATTTGAACAATGCTGCATAAGAGGGATAGTAAGAACACTTCAAATGATGAATTTTTGTGTTCTTCTTTGGCAGGTTTTGTTTACATGTTGTAGATCTTGATCCATCATCTGTTACATCTGGTGGCTGGCTGGAAGATACTTCATTGGTGGAAAAATATACAATATCTGAAGAAGCCTATAATAAGTGTGAAGGTGTGATCCACCTTGCCCACTCCCTTATTCTTCTTCTTTTAACTCTTTTGTAGAATGCAAAGTGTGCATAGACAAACAAGTATATGAATTTAATGATATTTTAGGATTTGTATTATCTTTATTCTTTAAAAGTGGATTTTATAAAAAAAAACCGGATTTTAGATTTGGATTTAAAAAAAAACCGGATTTTAGATTTGCATTTTAAAAAAACCGGATTTAAAACTGGATTTTAGATTTGGATTTTTTAAAAAAAACTGGATTTTAGATTTGGATTTAAAAAAAAACCGGTTTTATATGTAAAACTGGATTTAAAACCGGTTTATAAGTAAAAACCGGATTTAAATTTTAAAACCGGTTTAAAATCGGTTTTTATTTTTTCAAATCGGTTTAAAACCGGTTTCTCTCTTCAATTCAGTTTTGGTTTGGTTTCATGAACCATAAATCTGGTTCTGAAATGGATCCGGTTTGGATTTAAAAAAATCCAAACCATGCCCACCCCTAATGAAAACCAAGTTGCTCCCTTGATTTTTTCTAAAATAGAATCTTTTCTTGGAAGTTTATGAGCATCACCAATAGTTGCTTCATTCATTTTCTTATAGTTTATTACCATTCTTCGTTTTCCCCTTTTAATTTCATTATTGTTTTCAACGTAAAAAGCTGGAGCCGCATGAGGACTTTTACCTAATCTTATAATTCCTTTTTCCAAAAGATCTTTACATTCTAATGAGAACTCTTCTCTGTCTCTTGCGGAATAAGGAATTTTATTTGGAACATTTATCTCTTTTGTGGGATCTTTTAATTTAATGCTTACTAATTCGTTATTTGTATTTTTAATATCTAAAGGATTTTCAGCACAAATTTCATCCAAGAGTTCTTCTATCTTTATTTCAAGATTATTTTTTGGAATATTTATCTGAAAGTATAGATTTAAATAACATGTTTCTAATATAGAAAATATTTTAAATTTTAAGATCTTATCTATAGTAGTAGTTGGTATTTTTATACGTTTTGATTTTTGATTTATTGAAGAATCGTGTGGAGCTTTTAAAACTATATATGTTAATTCTTGAATGAATGGATGATATAGCTTTAAAAAGTTATTTCCTATGATAAAATCCATTCCAGAATCTAACATATATATAGATGGAACAATGAACCTATAATTTTGAATAAAAATTTCAACCATCTCTGCTTTTTGGTCAATTTTATGTATTGTTTTGTCAGCTATTCTAACTCTTAATGGTTTCTTTAATTTTTTCCAATCAAGTTTTATATTTGAACTAGCAAAGCATTGTGTTGCCCCAGAATCTATAAAAGCATTTATAAACTTTTCTGTTATTTTTATAGTAATAAATGTAGCATTATTATTCAGTCTCTGAGTCTGTTTCCGAGACATATTCAAAAATATAGTCTAAGTTATCATCAGATTCTTCTAATGGTTCCATGAAACAAGACTTAGCAATTTCTATTTGTTTAGTAAGATCCTTTTTATCCTTCTTTTTCGGGCATTCATTTGCGTAGTGTCCTTCTTCTTGGCAATACCAACATTTACAATTTTCTTTTATTCGGGCAATAGTTATTTCTTTGTCTTTTATTTTTATTGTTATTTTCTTTTCTAAAATATCTCTTTTTTCTCCAGTTTGGATAGTATTTTCTTTTTCTAAATTGATATTTTCTTTTTCTTTGAAAAATTTTATTAAGACCATATTTTTGAGGTATCTCTTCATTATCCTGACAGCAAATTCTGATTATATTTGCAAATCTTTTTTAAGTTGCTTCTTGCATACTGATGAGCGGATATTTTATACGCTTTTTGGGGGTAATTTCATGTAGATTTTAGCATGTTTCAGTTAGTTTTTAGTAAAATAATATTAGTTTTTAGGAAAAAATCATATTTCTGGACTTTACTATGAGTTTGTGTGTTTTTCTGTGATTTCAGGTATTTTCTGGCTGAAATTGAGGGAGTTGAGCAAAAATCTGACTTAGGCTGAAAAAGGACTGCTGATGCTGTTGGATCCTGACCTCCCTGCACTCGAAATGGATTTTCTGAAGCTACAGGAGTCCAATTGGCGCGCTCTCAACGGCGTTGGAAAGTAGACATCCAGGGCTTTCCATCAATATATAATAGTCCATATTTTGCGCAAGGATAGACGACGTAACTTGGCGTTAAACGCCAAGTACACGCTGCTGTCTGGAGTTAAACGCCAGAAAAACGTCATGATCCGGAGTTGAACGCCCAAAACACGTCATAACCTGGAGTTTGACGCCAAGAAAGGTCTTTACACGTGGAAAGCTTTAGTCTCAGCCCCAGCACACACCAAGTGGGTCCCAGAAGTGGATTTCTGCACCAATTATCTTAGTTTATTCATTTTCTGTAAACCTAGGTTACTAGTTTACTATTTAAACAACTTTTACAGACATTTCTTGTACCTCATGACATTTTCAGATCTGAATTACATACTTTGTGACGGCATGATTCTCTAAACTCCATTGTTGGGGGTGAGGAGCTCTGCAGCGTCTCGATGATTTAATACAATTCCTTTGTTTTCCATTCAAACACGCTTGTTCTTATCTAAGATGTTTATTCGCGCTTAATTGTGAAGAAGGTGATGATCCGTGACACTCATCACCTTCCTCAATCCATGAACGTGTGCTTGACAACCACCTCCGTTCTACATCAGATTGAATGAATGTCTCTTAGATTCCCCAATCAGAATCTTCGTGGTATAAGCCGGATTGATGGCGGCATTCATGAGAATCCGGAAAGTCTAAACCTTGTCTGTGGTATTCCGAGTAGGATTCTGGGATTGAATGACTGTGACGTGCTTCAAACTCCTGAGGGCTGGGCGTTGGTGACAGACGCAAAAGAATCAATGGATTCTATTCCAGCCTGATTGAGAACCGACAGATGATTAGCCGTGCTGTGACAGAGCATAGGAACGTTTTCACTGAGAGGATGGGAAGTAGCCATTGACAACGGTGACACCCTACATAGAGCTTGCCATGGAAGGACCTTGCGTGTGGGAAGAGGATCTCAAGGAAAATTAGAAATTCAAAGGACAAAGCATCTCCAAAACTCCAACATGTTTCTCACTACTGCACAACAAGTAACGCTATTATTCCCCAGTACTGCATTCTTTATAAACAAATAACTCTATTGTTCAAGTAATCCAAACAATTTTCTTTGACATCCTGACTAAGACAAATAAAATAAATATTGATTGCTTCAAGCCAATAATCTCCGTGGGATCGACCCTTACTCACGTAAGGTATTACTTGGACGACCCAGTGCACTTGCTGGTTAGTTGTGCGAATCACAAATTCGTGCACCAAGTTTTTGGCGCCGTTGCCGGGGATTATTGAGTTTGGACAATTGAAGGCTTATTTTATTTCTTAGATTAGGAATATTTTATTTTTATTTTTATTGTTATAAAGTCATTAAATCTTGATAGGATAGTTTCTTTTCAAAAATTTCTTTTCAAAATATATTATTTTTCTTTATTAGTTGCTAATTTTCGTGAGTTTAGTGTCTTGTTCTAAGTTTGGTGTCAATTGCATATCCTATATTTTTCTTTAAAATTTTCGACTTGTGTTCTTTGTTCTTCATTGATCTTCAAGTTGTTCTTGTTTATTTTTCTTGTTTGATCTTTAATTTTTCTTGTTTTGTGTCTTTTCTTGTTTTTCTTGTGCTTTTTCAAAACATTAGTTTTCAAAAAATTTATTTTATCCATAAAAATAATACATCTTTAAAATACATTACATTTTTAATTCAGTTGGTTATAGTGTTGGCTTATGTTCTTGGCAATTGGGCACTTTCTTTTTAAAATCCTTTTTTCAAAAATAATTTTTCTTGATTTAATCTTGTGCCAAACTTTAAGTTTGGTGTTTTCTTGTTAATCTTTTCACAATTTTCGAAAATTTATCTTGGTTTTCTAAAAATTTTAAGTTTGGTGTTCTTTCTTGTGTTCTTGGTGTTCTTGTGAATCTTCAAGGTGTTCTTGAGTTTTTCTTGTGTCTTGATCTTAAAATTTTTAAGTTTGGTGTTCCTTAGTGTTTTCCCTCCAAAAATTTTCGAAATTTAAGGAGCATTAGATCTAAAAATTTTAAGTCTTGTGTCTTTTGTGAGTTTTTCTCTTTCATCATAAAATTCAAAATTCAAAAAAAAAAATTTATTTTCTAACTATTTTTAAAACTACTTTTTCGAAAATTTTACATTAAAAATTCAATTTTCAATTTCAAAATATTTTTATATCTATATCCCATTTTTTTTGTTATTCCATTACTATAAAATAAATAATTCTCAACATATAAATTCTCAACTTGTATTCAATATGGAAGCAAGTGGGAATGAACAGTCCAAGAGGACTCTGGGGTCATATGCCAACCCCACTACTGCTTCATATGGGAGTAGTATCTGTATACCCTCCATTGGAGTTAGTAGCTTTGAGCTGAATCCTCAGCTCATTATCATGGTGCAGCAAAACTGCCAGTATTCCGGTCTTCCACATGAAGAACCTACAGAGTTTCTGGCACAATTTCTGCAAATTGCTGATACAGTACATGATAAAGAAGTGGATCAGGATGTCTACAGACTATTACTGTTTCCATTTGCTGTAAAAGATCAAGCTAAGAAGTGGTTGAATAACCAGCCTAAGAGCAGCATAAAAACATGGAAACAGCTGTCAGAAAAATTCCTGAATCACTATTTCCCTCCCAAACGGATGACACAGCTAAGGCTAAACATCCAAGGCTTCAAACAAGGAGATAATGAATCTCTTTATGATGCTTGGGAGAGATACAGAGAGATGCTAAGAAAATGCCCCTCTGAAATGTTTTCAGAATGGGTGCAATTAGACATCTTCTACTATGGGCTTACAGAAAAAGCTCAGATTTCTCTAGACCACTCAGCTGGTGGATCTATACACATGAGAAAAACAATTGAAGAAGCTCAAGAGCTTATTGATACAGTTGCCAGAAATCAGCATCTGTACCTAAGCAGTGAATCCTCTATGAAAGAAGAAGCTAAAACAGTAACTGCAGAACTCAGTCCAGTGGATCAGGCTAATGAATTCAATCAGCAATTAGATTTCTAACTCAGCAACTAGCCGAATTCAAGGAAATATTACAGGAAACAAGAATGGCTAACAGGAACATGGAAGTGCAATTAAAGCAGACAGAAAAGCAACTGTCAAAACAAATAACAGAAGAATGCCAAGCAGTTCAATTAAGAAGTGGGAAAACATTAAATACCTCACTTCAAAGCAGCAAGAAGACAAGAAATGAACAGGGGGACACTCAAAACCCCTCTGAGGACAATCAGAGCCCAGAGAGGGATAAAGCTGGCGCTGAACGCCCAGACCATGCTCATTCCTGGCGTTCAACGCCAGAAACAAGCATGGATCTGGCGTTGAACGCCCAAGGGGAGCATGGTTCTGGCGTTCAAACGCCAGTGACAAACAAGGATGTGGCGTCTAACGCCACTCCAGCTCCTACCACTGGTGTTCAATTGCCAGTAGGGAATCAGTTACATACAAGTACTGATAACAACCCTTCTAAAAAGGCTTCCCAACCCACTTCTGTAGGTAATAAACCTGCAGCAACTAAGGTTGAGGAATACAAAGCCAAAATGCCTTATCCTCAAAAACTCCGCCAAGCGGAACAGGATAAGCAATTTGCTCGCTTTGCAGACTATCTCAGGACTCTTGAAATAAAGATTCCGTTTGCAGAAGCACTTGAGCAAATACCTTCTTATGCTAAGTTCATGAAAGAAATCTTAAGTCATAAGAAGGATTGGAGGGAAACTGAAAAAGTCTACCTCACTGAAGAATGCAGTGCAGTCATTCTAAAAAGCTTACCTGAGAAGCTTAAAGATCCTGGGAGCTTTATGATACCATGCACATTAGAGGGTAATTGTACCAAGCAAGCTCTATGTGATCTTGGGGCAAGTATCAACTTAATACCTGCATCTACTATCAGAAAGCTTGGTTTAACTGAAGAAATTAAACCAACCAGGATATGTCTTCAACTTGCTGATGGCTCCATTAAGTACCCATCAGGCATGATTGAAGACATGATTGTCAAGGTTGGGCCATTCGCCTTTCCTACTGACTTTGTGGTGCTGGAAATGGAAGAGCACAAGAGTGCAACTCTCATTCTAGGAAGACCTTTCCTAGCAACTGGCCGAACCCTCATTGATGTCCAAAAAGGGGAAGTAACCTTGAGAGTCAATGAGGAGGAGTTCAAGTTGAATGTTGTCAAAGCAATGCAACATCCAGACAACCATAATGACTGCATGAGTGTTGATATTATTGATTCTCTGGTAAGAGAGGTCAATATGGCTGAGAGTTTGGAATCAGAGCTAGAGGACATCTTTAAAGATGTTCAGCCTGATTTGGAGGAGTCAGAGAAGATAATAGAACCTCTGAAAATCCCTCAAGAAGAGGAGAAACCTCCAAAACCCGAACTCAAACCATTGCCACCATCCCTGAAATATGCATTTCTGGGAGAAGGTGATACCTTTCCTGTAATTATAAGCTCTACCTTAGAGCCACAGGAAGAGGAAGCACTAATTCAAGTGCTAAGGACACACAAGACAGCTCTTGGGTGGTCCATCAGTGATCTTAAGGGCATTAGCCCAGCCAGATGCATGCACAAAATCTTGCTGGAAGATGACGCCAAGCCAGTGGTTCAACCACAAAGGCGGCTGAATCCAGCTATGAAAGAAGTGGTGCAAAAAGAGGTCACTAAACTACTAGAGGCTGGGATCATTTATCCTATTTCTGACAGCCCCTGGGTGAGCCCTGTCCAAGTTGTTCCAAAAAAAGGAGGCATGACAGTGGTTCACAATGAAAAAAATGAACTGGTTCCTACAAGGACAGTTACAGGGTGGCGTATGTGCATTGATTACAGAAGGCTCAATACAGCCACCAGAAAGGATCATTTTTCTTTACCATTCATAGACCAAATGCTAGAAAGACTAGCAGGCCATGAATACTACTGCTTCCTGGATGGATATTCAGGTTATAATCAAATTGCAGTAGATCCCCAGGATCAGGAGAAAACGGCGTTCACATGCCCATCTGGAGTATTTGCATACAGAAGGATGCCATTTGGCCTGTGCAATGCACCTGCAACCTTTCAGAGGTGCATGCTCTCCATTTTCTCTGATATGGTGGAAAAATTTCTGGAAGTCTTCATGGATGACTTTTCAGTATTTGGAGACTCATTCAGCTCCTGCCTTAACCATTTAGCACTTGTTCTGAAAAGATGCCAAGAGACTAACCTGGTTTTAAACTGGGAAAAATGTCACTTTATGGTGACTGAAGGAATTGTCCTTGGGCACAAAATTTCGAACAAGGGAATAGAGGTGGACCAAGCTAAGGTAGAAGTAATTGAAAAATTGCCACCACCTGCCAATGTTAAGGCAATCAGAAGCTTTCTGGGGCATGCAGGATTCTATAGGAGGTTTATAAAGGATTTTTCAAAAATCGCCAAACCTCTGAGCAACCTGCTAGCTGCTGACACGCCATTTATCTTTGATAAAGAGTGTTTGTAGGCATTTGAGACCCTGAAAGCTAAATTGGTCTCAGCACCAATCATCTCTGCACCAGACTGGACATTACCATTTGAACTGATGTGTGATGCCAGTGACCATGCCATTGGTGCAGTGTTGGGACAAAGGCATGACAAGCTTCTGCACGTCATTTACTATGCAAGCCGTGTGCTAAATGATGCACAGAAGAATTACACAACCACAGAAAAAGAGCTACTTGCAGTGGTTTACGCCATTGACAAATTCAAATCCTATTTAGTAGGATCAAAAGTGATTGTGTACACTGATCATGCTGCTCTTAAATATCTACTCACAAAGCAGGATTCAAAACCCAGACTCATCAGATGGGTGCTGCTTCTGCAAGAGTTTGATATAGAAATAAGAGACAGAAAAGGGATAGAAAATCAAGTAGCAGATCACCTGTCCCGAATAGAACCAGTGGAAGGGGCGTCCCTCCCTCTCACTGAAATTTCTGAAACCTTTCCGGATGAGCAACTGCTGGCCGTCCAGGAAGTGCCATGGTTTGCAGACATTGCAAACTACAAGGCAGTAAGATTCATACCCAAAGAGTACAGTAAAGTGCAATCAAAAAAATTAATCACAGATGCAAAGTACTATCTTTGGGATGAACCATATCTCTTTAAGAGATGTGCAGACGGAGTAATCCGTAGATGTGTGCCTAAAGAAGAAGCACAGAAGATCCTTTGGCATTGCCATGGATCACAGTATGGAGGACATTTTGGAAGTGAACGAACATCCACAAGAGTCCTCCAAAGTGGCTTCTACTGGCCTACTCTCTATAAAGACTCCCGAGCATTTGTGCTTAACTGTGATAGTTGCCAAAGATCAGGTAACTTGCCTCACAGTTATGCCATGCCTCAACAAGGAATCTTGGAGATTGAGTTGTTTGATGTATGGGGCATTGACTTCATGGGACCTTTTCCACCATCATACTCAAACACCTATATTCTGGTGGCAGTGGATTATGTATCCAAATGGGTGGAGGCTATTGCAACACCCACTAATGACACTAAAACAGTGTTAAAATTCCTCTAGAAACATATCTTCAGCAGATTTGGCATCCCTAGAGTGTTAATCAGTGATGGGGGCACTCATTTCTGTAATAAACAGCTCTACTCTGCTCTAGTACGTTATGGAGTCAACCACAGGGTGGCTACTCCATATCACCCACAAACTAATGGGCAGGCTGAAGTCTCAAATAGAGAACTTAAAAGAATCCTGGAACGGACTGTAATTAACCGTAGAAAGGATTGGGCAAGAAGCTTGGATGATGCTCTGTGGGCATACAGAACAGCATTTAAGACCCCTATAGGGACCTCTCCATACCAGCTTGTGTATGGAAAGGCATGTCACTTGCCAGTAGAACTGGAACACAAGGCCTACTGGGCAACCAGATTCCTAAACCTTGATGCCAAGTTAGCTGGAGAAAAACGATTGCTCCAGTTAAATGAGCTAGAGGAATTTAGACTCAATGCTTTTGAAAATGCGAAAATTTACAAGGAAAAAGCAAAAGATGGCATGATAAGAAATTGTCATCCAGAGTCTTTAAACCAGGACAGAAAGTTCTGCTATTCAACTCTAGGCTCAGATTATTCCCTGGGAAGTTAAAATCCCGGTGGAGAGGTCCATATGTAATCACAAGTGTATCACCATATGGATACATAGAACTTCAGGATAGTGACTCTAACAAAAAGTTCATTGTCAATGGACAAAGAGTTAAACACTATCTTGAAGATAATCTCGAGCAAGAATGCTCAAGACTGAGATTACATTGAAGATCAGTGATAGTCCAGCTAAGGACATTAAAGAAGCGCTTGCTGGGAGGCAACCCAGCCATTTACAAAGTTTATTTACTAATTAAATAAATTTTCTTTTCTTTACAGGTTTAAGTCCAAGTATCTTCAAAGGTGAATTAGCAATTGGTTGAAGTCACAGAGTTACAGGGAAATTTGGAAGCTCACTGGCGTGAAAAAGCCAGTAAGAAATACTGTGGGCGTTAAACGCCCAAAAGAAGCACCCACTGGGCGTTTAACGCCAGTAAGGGTAGCTATCTGGGCGTTAAACGCCAGAAAGGAGCATCTTCTGGGCGTTAAACGCCAGAAAGATGCACCTTCTGGGCGTTTAACGCCAATCTGCTAGCATTCTGGGCGTTTAGAAAAACGCCCAGTAAAGAAGGACTTCCTGGCGTTCAACGCCAGAAAGAAGCATCACATGGGCGTTGAACGCCCAGGAGAAGCAACATGTGGGCGTTAAACGCCCAAACCATGCATCATGTGGGCGTTTAACGCCAGGATGGTGGGAGGAGGTACAATTTCGTTTTTCTTCATATTTTTTTCAAAATTTTTATGTTTCAATTCATGATTTCTTGCATAAACATATTCCAAATTATTATTTTCAATTCCAAAAGTTTTGATCCTAATTTCTAAAATCCAATTTTACAAATGTTTTAGATATATCTTAACCCAAAAAAACAAATGGCTTTCAAATTCAATCCATCATCTTTTCAAATTTGTTTTCAAAACTTAATTATTTCTTTTAAAATCTTTTTCAAAAGTAAATTTAAAATTTTATCTTTTAAATTATTATTCATATCTTTGTTTTTAAATTATATCTTTTTCTGATCATATCTTTTAAAAATCATATCTTCTATCTTATCTCTCTCTTATTTTTCGAAAATTTCCCACCCCCCTCCCTATATCTTGTGTTCGGCGCCCTCCTCACCATCACCATTCCACACTGCTCTCCTCCTATCCCTCTTCTTTCTTCTCTTTTTGCTTGAGGACAAGCAAAGCTCTAAGTTTGGTGTGTTTTACCCGTGATCACAAAAACTATTGTGTCTCTTGATCATGGCTCCTAAAGGGAAACAACCCAACCCAAAAGGCAAGAAAGAAAGTACTCCAAAGCCACTTTGGAATCAAGGGAAGTTCTTAACTAAAGAACATGCAGACCATTACTACAAGATAATGAGTCACAGATCAGTGATCCCGGAAGTCAGATTTGATCTGAAAGAAGATGAATATCCGGAGATCCAAGAGCAAATCCGAAACAGGCATTGGGAAATTCTGGCCAATCCTGAAACAAAAGTGGGAAGAAACATGGTTCAAGAGTTCTATGCTAATCTATGGCAGACAGACAGGCAAAGACTAATTGGAGCTGCTCTCTTTGACCATCAGACCTTAGTCAGAGGAAAGATCATTCATACTAATTCTGACAAGATCAGGGAGATATTCAAGATTCCTCAACTGAAAGATGACCCAGACTCCTTTAATAGGAGAATGATGAGGGTCAATAAAGGGTTGGACAAGATTCTGGAGGATATATGCATCCCTGGAGCCAAGTGGACTACCAGCACGACTGGCGTCCCAGTTCAACTAAAAAGGGAGGATCTAAAACCAGTAGCCAGAGGCTGGCTGGATTTCGTAGGGCGTTCTATATTGCCCACCAGCAACCGTTCTGAAGTAACCATCAAAAGAGCTGTCATGATTCACTGCATCATGTTGGGAAAAGAGGTAGAAGTCCATCAGCTGATCTCATGTGAGCTATTCAAAGTAGCAAACAGGAACTCTAAGGACGCCAGATTGGCCTATCCAAGCTTAATCTCTATGCTCTGCAAAGATGCTGGAGTAAAGATGGGAATAACTGAATATATCCTAATTGAAAAGCCCATTACTGGAATATCAATGGTCAGACAACAGCAACAAGATGATTCAACCAAGAGGAGAGCACAAGAGGCCCTCCCAGAACTGCCCCAATTCGAATATTGGGAACATCTTGAGGCTTCTATTTCCAGATTGCAAGAAGCTATGGATCAAATAAAGGAAGAACAGAATAATCAAAGTAGCATGATTTGCAAACTGCTCAAGGAACAGGAGGAGCAAGGGCGTGATCTAAGGGAGCTGAAGCGCCAAAAATTAATCCCTGAAAAGTGCTCCATAGATTAAAAGAACATCTACTACTCAAAACAACAGGTTGCTGAGTTCCAATTTTCCTGCTTTAATTTAGTGATAGCGTTTTTTTATTGAAATTCACCTTAGGAGATATTTAGTAGTAATTAGTATGTCTATTTTGATTTTATTTCCAATTAAGCTATAGTTTATTTTTCTCATCATCATCAGGCATGAATAAAGTAGTAGATTTTATTTTAGAATAAAGAAGTAATCTATATTTTTCGAGTTCTTAATAATAAAATTTATAATTAATTATATGTGGTGGCAATACTTTTTGTTCTCTGAATGAATGCTTGAACAGTGCATAATATGTACTTTGAATTTGATGAATATTGGCTCCTGAAAGGATGAGGAACACGAAAAATATCATTGATGATCTGAAAAATCATGAAATTGATTCTTGAAGCAAGAAAAAGCAGTTCAAAAAAAAAAAAAAAAAGAGAAAGATATTCACAAGCCATGAGCACTAGCCAAGAGTAAAAAGGATCCAAGGCTTTGAGCATCTATGGATAGGAGGGCCCAAGGAAATAAAATCCAGGCCTAAGCGGCTAAATCAAGCTGTTCCTAACTATGTGCTTGTGTCATGAAGGTCCAAGTGAAAAGCTTGAGACTGAGTGGTTAAAGTCGTGATCCAAAGCAAAAGAGTGTGCTTAAGAGCTCTGGACACCACTAATTGGGGACTCTAGCAAAGCTGAGTCACAATCTGAAAAGGTTCACCCAGTTATGTGTCTGTGGCATTTTTGTATCCGGTGGTAATACTGGAAAACAAAGCGCTTAGGGCCACAGCCAAGACTCATAAAATAACTGTGTTCAAGAATCAACATACTACACTAGGAGAGTCAGTGATACTATCTGAATTCTGAGTTCCTAAGGATGCCAATCATTCTGAAATTTAAAAGATACAGGGAGATGCCAAAACTGTTCAGAAACAAAAAAGCTACAAGCCCCGCTCATCTAATAAGAATATGAGCCTCATTTAAAACTCTAAAATATTATTACTTCTTAATTTCTGTTAGAATCTATTTTATTCATCTAGTTGCTTGAGGACAAGCAACAGTTTAAGTTTGGTGTTGTGATGAGCGGATATTTTATACGCTTTTTGGGGGTAATTTCATGTAGATTTTAGCATGTTTCAGTTAGTTTTTAGTAAAATAATATTAGTTTTTAGGCAAAAATCATATTTCTGGACTTTACTATGAGTTTGTGTGTTTTTCTGTGATTTCAGGTATTTTCTGGCTGAAATTGAGGGAGTTGAGCAAAAATCTGACTTAGGCTGAAAAAGGACTGCTGATGCTGTTGGATCCTGACCTCCCTGCACTCGAAATGGATTTTCTGGAGCTACAAGAGTCCAATTGGCGCGTTCTCAACGGCGTTGGAAAGTATACATCCAGGGCTTTCCAGCAATATATAATAGTCCATACTTTGCGCAAGGATAGACGACGTAAATTGGCGTTAAACGCCAAGTACACGCTGCTGTCTGGAGTTAAACGCCAGAAAAACGTCATGATCCGGAGTTGAACGCCCAAAACACGTCATAACCTGGAGTTTGACGCCAAGAAAGGTCTTTACACGTGGAAAGCTTTAGTCTCAGCCCCAGCACACACCAAGTGGGCCCCAGAAGTGGATTTCTGCACCAATTATCTTAGTTTATTCATTTTCTGTAAACCTAGGTTACTAGTTTACTATTTAAACAACTTTTACAGACATTTCTTGTACCTCATGACATTTTCAGATCTGAATTACATACTTTGTGACGGCATGAGTCTCTAAACTCCATTGTTGGGGGTGAGGAGCTCTGCAGCGTCTCGATGATTTAATACAATTCCTTTGTTTTCCATTCAAACACGCTTGTTCTTATCTAAGATGTTTATTCGCGCTTAATTGTGAAGAAGGTGATGATCCGTGACACTCATCACCTTCCTCAATCCATGAACGTGTGCTTGACAACCACCTCCGTTCTACATCAGATTGAATGAATGTCTCTTAGATTCCCCAATCAGAATCTTCGTGGTATAAGCCGGATTGATGGCGGCATTCATGAGAATCCGGAAAGTCTAAACCTTGTCTGTGGTATTCCAAGTAGGATTCTGGGATTGAATGACTGTGACGTGCTTCAAACTCCTGAGGGCTGGGCGTTGGTGACAGACGCAAAAGAATCAATGGATTCTATTCCAGCCTGATTGAGAACCGACAGATGATTAGCCGTGCTGTGACAGAGCATAGGAACGTTTTCACTGAGAGGATGGGAAGTAGCCATTGACAACGGTGACACCCTACATAGAGCTTACCATGGAAGGACCTTGCGTGTGGGAAGAGGATCTCAAGGAAAAGTAGAAATTCAAAGGACAAAGCATCTCCAAAACTCCAACATGTTTCTCACTACTGCACAACAAGTAACGCTATTATTCCCCAGTACTGCATTCTTTATAAACAAATAACTCTATTGTTCAAGTAATCCAAACAATTTTCTTTGACATCCTGACTAAGACAAATAAAATAAATATTGATTGCTTCAAGCCAATAATCTCCGTGGGATCGACCCTTACTCACGTAAGGTATTACTTGGACGACCCAGTGCACTTGCTGGTTAGTTGTGCGAATCACAAATTCGTGCACCACATACAACGTTCTTTTATTTCCTCTCTTATTGCAGAGGTTGCTCCACCAAAATTATTTTCAATTGTTCCTCTATTTATTTCTCTTATAAATCTTCCCATTATAAATTCATTAGCAGGATATGGAAGTTTTGTTATGTACATACTAAGATAATAATTTTTATCTTCTTCTTTTAATTTGTAATAATGTATTCTATATTCACATATATAAGATTCCACATTACATAAATCATATATCTAAATATTAGCTAAATGGTTTTTTGCTTCTTGATATTCTTTATTATAGACTTCTTGTCTATGATCTATAATATTTTTTCCAAAAAATTCTTTACATAGAATCATCATTATATATAATATCTTATCATAAGCTGTTGTTTTTGTTTCTAATTCTTCTATTATTTGGTTTTCTATTGATGTCATATAATCTCTTATAGTTCCTCTAGTATGAAACTCTATGTAATTCCAAATGTCTCTTCCAGATAAATCACTAAGTTTTGGATTAGTAAAGGCTTCTAATAAGAATGAATTTAACCAGTTTTCGAAAATTTCTTTTTCGTTCTTTTTGCAGTCTAAATCGAGCATTCTTTCTCCTTCCATTTCCTGGATTTTAAGAACGTATTTTGATGGTATTTTTGTATATTTTGAATCTTTATTTATAAACCCTTTTTTAAAAGCATAATTATCAAAACCTGTTTCCCATTTAAATTGAGATTGATTATCCTTAGATGTTCCAGCTTCATTTTTTACTTGTATTGGAATTGCTGGTTCTTCGTCACTTGAATAATCTAGAATGTGTTCTTCATTTTCTATATTTTCAGAATTAACTAACTCTTCTTCTATTTGAAAACCATGTTCCATAATATTATTTTCTTGAGCCATTTTTAATTGTTTAAAAAGCATTGTAACTTCTTCTAATTTTTCTTCAATATTCATAATTTTAATGGTGGTTTTACTTTTAGATCTGTTATGTTGATTATATTTTGAAATTTTTCTTCTTTAGGATTCTCTTTTTCCTTATCCCTTTGAAATTTTATACATACTAATATTTCTTCGAGCATATCTACTATAGAATTTAATTGTGGGTTGAAGGTATGATAAAGATGTGGAGAATCATTTCCATGGTAACATTTTTTAGAAATTTCGTGTGAAAAATAAGTTTTTTCAGGTTTTTGAAGTCCTTCAATAAAACTTATAGTAAAATAAAGATTTTGAGAAAAATCATTTTGTATTGATTTCAAGAATTCGGTGTCATTACAATTAATATTAGTTAAAATCATTAATTTTTTATCTATTAATTTTGATAACTTAATTATTTCTTCTCTTAAATCTTCTAATTTACTTTTTTCCATTAGGTGACGCTTTTCTTTGTGAAGAGTTACGGTTTTGAATGAAAAGTGTAGCTTTAGAATGTGTGGTTTAGATCATTAAATCTGTAAATCTGTACAGATTTAGATCTGTACCATATAATTTTCTTTCGATTATTACTATTATTGGATTTATTGTGATTATTATTTGTTACAATATTTATTATGGATTATAATTATAATTTAGGTTGTGGTCAAATTACATCACATCACATCACAATTTTCATGGTGTAAATTACAACATAAATACCGAAATGAAACTTGAATAGAACTGCGTACGATAAAAGACACGTTTCTTTTTCATTACATTGAACATGAAAGACAGCTAGAGGACTGTAGCCTACTAGTGTTCATGGTCGGACGCACGGGTCAAGTTTAAGTACATCTGAATTTGATTTTAAAAAGCTTTCAGATTTATTTTTACCAAATTTAAAAGTAATTTAAAATAAATCGGATTAAATTGAGTTGATTCAATATAAAATTAGTATATATAAATTTATAAATTTTATATATTAAAATAATAAAACTCCGCTTATGTTACATTTGCGATACATAGTCGGTCCCAAGTCCGAATAAAGGAGAGGGTTGTGTTAGGTCTTCGGCAACCAACATAAAAATATAGTCGAACCCCATGACATGAATCAAAGATATTATTGCGCTAAAGCTAGGTCGTTGCCCGGAAGCAACGCGTCGTATGGCTCGAGTACAGTGTCAAAGCAAGAGCTGCTGCATCGGTGTCCGGATGTAGTGTTAAATGAGCAAGGGTTCTCGCGTTTTCGTAAACGGACGAGGGTAAATAAGTTAGTTCACAAAGTAAAAGGTAAAGGTCGAAGCAACAGAAGGTTGAGATTTGGGACATGGAAAATAGGCACTCTAACAGAAAAGTCCATGGAGGTGGTGGACACCATGACAAGGAGGAAGATTAACATTATGTGCCTACAAGAAACGAAATGGGTTGGTGCAAAGGCTAGGGAGTTGGATACTTCTGGTTTCAAACTTTGGTATACAAGAAAGGTGAAGAATAGGAATGGGGTTGGAATAATTGTGGATAAGCAGTGGAAGAAGGACGTAGTGGATGTCAAGAGGGTGGGAGATCGGATCATCTCCATCAAACTTGTGGTGGAGGGAGGTACTTTCCATGTGATTAGCGCCTATGCACCGCAAGTGGGTTCGGACGAACAACACAAGATAAGGTTTTGGGAGGATCTAGAGAGTTTGGTTCAAGGCATACCTTTGGGAGATAAGATTTTCTTAGGAGGAGATTTAAATGGCCATGTTGGGAGAGAAGTGACTGGATATGGGAGTATTCACGGAGGCCATGGTTTCGGGGTGATCAATGCCGAGGGTAAAACTATTTTGGACTTTTCCTCAACCATTGATCTTCTCATCGCAAATACATATTTTAAAAAAAGAGACGAACATCTTATAACATATAAGAGTGGCATGACAAGCTCTCAAATCGACTTTTTCTTGTTGAGGAGAGTCGACCGAAAATTTTGCATTAATTGTAAAATTATCCCGGGAGAGAGCTTGACAACACAACATAGGGTGCTCATCATGGATTTTTGCGTTGAGCAAAAGTTGAGGAAAAGACATCATACGAAAAACCCAAGGACGAGGTGGTGGCGGATGAAAGGTGAGGAACAAAGAAGCTTCCTAAGACAGGTAGGAGAAGAGGCAAAGTGGGATGCGAATGGAAGCGCGGAAAAGATGTGGAGGGAGATGACAGAAGTTATCAGAAGAACAGTAAAAGAAAGTTTTGGTGAATCTAAAGGAATAGGACCAAGAGACAAGGAGTCCTGGTGGTGGAATGCGAGTATACAAGAAAAGATAAAGATAAAAAGGGAATGCTTTAAAGATTGGTCTTTATACCGCAATGCAGATAACTGGAAAACATATAAGGCGGCTAAGAAAGAGACAAAAGTGGCTGTAAGTGAAGCAAGAACAAGAGCATATGAGGGTCTCTACCAGTCTTTGGGTACGAAAGAAGGAGAAAAAGGTATATATAGAATCGTAAAGAGCCGGGAAAGAAGAATGAGAGATTTGGATCAGGTTAAGTGCATAAAGGATAAGGATGGAGAGGTGTTGGCTCAAGAGGAGAAGATTAATGAAAGGTGGAAGAGCTACTTCTACAAGTTATTTAATGAGGGACAGAAGACTCTTTCGAACCTTGGTCGATTATGCACAAGGGAAGAAGATCAAAACTTTAACTACTATCGAAGGATTCGAGACTTCGAGGTAAAAGAGGCTCTAAAGCAGATGAAAAATGGCAGGACAGTAGGACCTGATAATATCGCGATTGAGGTTTGGAAGGGTCTTGGAGAAAAAGGCATCAACTGGTTAACCAAGCTTTTTAATGAGATTTTAAGGTCAAAGAAGATGCCTGATAAGTGGAGAAAGAGCACCTTGGTACCTATCTACAAGAATAAGGGGGATATACAAAGTTGCGGAAATTATAGAGGGATTAAGCTTATGAGTCATACTATGAAGTTATGGGAAAAGGTGATAGAACAGAGGTTGAGAAAAGAGACACAAGTAACAGAGAACTAATTTAGATTTATGCCAGGAAGATCTACCACTGAAGCGATATACCTATTAAGAAGGATGATGGAGAGGTATCGTAGTAATAAAAGGGATCTACATATGGTGTTTATTGATTTGAAAAAAGCGTATGATAGGGTACCAAGGGAGGTCTTATGAAAGGTTTTAGAAAAGAGGAGAGTAATGATCGCATATATTCGGGCAATTAAAGACATGTATGATGGAGCCACAACTAGTGTGAAAACTCAAGGTGGTGTGACAGAGAAATTCCCTATTGGTATAGGATTACACCAGAGATCATCCTTAAGTCCATACCTTTTCACATTAGTCTTGGAAGTACTCACAGAGCACATCCAAGAGCCTGTGCCATGGTGCATGCTTTTTGCCGATGATATCGTCCTTATGGGAGAGTCAAGGAAAGACCTAAATAAAAAGTTGGAGTTATGGAGAGAAGCTTTAGAAGTGTATGGTCTGCGCATAAGCCGTAGCGAGACGGAATATATGGAATGTAAGTTTAGTCTGAGAAGGAAAAACCCCAATATAGAGGTGAAGATTGGAGAAAATATCCTACAAAAAGTTAAAAGTTTTAAGTATCTTGGGTGCATCATACAGTATAATGGAGAGATTGAATATGATGTAAATCATAGGATCCTAGCAGGTTGGTCAAAATGGCGCATCTGGTTTTATATGCAACAAAAAAGTGCCTTTAAAACTTAAAGGTAAATTCTATTGCACCGCTATAAGACCGGCTATGCTGTATGGTACGGAGTGTTGGGCAGCTAAAGGGGAGCACGAACATAAGCTGAGTGTGGTAGAGATGAAGATGTTGAGATGGATGAGTGGTCATACGCGATTGGATAAAATAAGGAATGCAGTTATAAGGGAGAGAGTTGGAGTAGCACCCATTGTGGAAAAGATTGTTGAATCGTGTCTCAGGTGGTTTGGACATGTGAGAAGAAGACCGATAGAACATCCAGTCAGAAGGGTGGATGAGATGGAAGATGGACAAAGGGTGAAAGACAAAGAAAGACCTAAGAAGACCATCCAGGAGGTGGTCAAACGAGATCTACATGTAAACGGTCTCTCTGTAGACATGTTACATGACAGAGCACAATGACGTCGTTTGATTCATGTAGCCGACCCCATTTAGTGGGACAAGGCTTTGTTGTTGTTGTTGTTGTATATATTAAAATAATAAATTATTTTAAAATAAAATAATATCATATAATATAAAAAATATTGATTGAAGTATAAAAATATAATATGACATTATTAATATATTTTTTTATTGTAAAAAAATTTGAAACAAACCTAGTGACTCGAAACATAATACGAACTAAATCCAAAAATAATATTAGATAAAAATAATAAATTTAAATCCAACAGAATATATCTCAAGATCTGGATTGAACCAAATCTTGAAGCCTTATTGCGTTAGGACCACTTAGATTAGTAATCAGTATACTATATGTGACATTTAGCTGCCTAGTTAGTGTGGGTTTAATGCTTGGAATAAACACTTAAATTAATTTCTACAAATTTTAGATCGAATATTTTAATTTAAAATAAATTATTATTTAAAGTTTTTAAAAATTTATTAGATAAATTAATTTTTTTTATTATTTTAAAAAAATTAATTAGTTTTATGATAATATATTTTGAAATTTTTTATTTATTTTATAATAAAATTTATTAAAAAATTGTTTTTTTAACATATATATCAAAATTTTAATTTAAATTATATATAAATTTTATTATTAAAATTAATTACTAAAATTATTAAAATACTTGAAATACTAACACATTTTTATTAAAAACTTTCCTTATTATATAATGGCTCAACTTGTAAAATATAGAGGAATTAAAATCAATAAATTATGCATTGCCGCCACGGTAAGGGAAAACAAAATAATCATAAACTAAATATATTGATTAATTTTACAGTAAATATCAAATTTGATATTTAAAGAATTTTAAATCCAACACCTTGGTGTTTAGTGAATTTTTGCTTTTTAGAAATTCTTGACATTTATTTTTATTAGACAAAATTATCTCCGTGTCACTTTTAATCAAATTTTTAATATTTATATTGATTAAATAAGTATTTAATAAATTTTATTATTTTAGATTAAAAAATGTCATTATAAAATAAATTTTAGTCCTCTTTTAAATTAATAGAGGGTCGAGTACAACTTGTGAGAGTAATTTTTTAAAATTTTAGAGAATAAAAATTTATTAAAAAACAAAATATCTTATTTAAAATTTTTTAAAAAACAATTTAATATTTATTCTTAATTTTGTTATTGTTGTATTTTTAATTATATAATAATCTTCATATGTTGTCATCTCAAAAAAACTAGTTAGGTCATCTCTTCATTAGGAACGAATTTCGTAGTCTTCTAAAAATTAAGACATTATTTTTAGGTTATAATATTTTAGTTTTTAAAGATAATTATTTTTAAATTTTATTCTTCTTGAATAGTAACAAAAATAAACTATTAAAATGATATTTAAAAGATTTTACCATTAATAAAAATAATTTTGAGATAAACGTTTGTTTTATGTTTATGTCTATCAAAAGATATGAACACGATAACACATATTTAATTTTTTGTTTAGTTGTTGAGACACAAATTTTTTAAGAATAAAATGACACATAAGATTATGTTTGGTTATAGTGTATATTACGAGATAAAGACACTGAGATATAAATTTAAAAGACATAGACACAAAATACATATGTACATATTTTATGTTTGGCAAAGTAAATACACAAGACACAAAAAACACTAAAAAGTTCATAATATCCTCATCGTTTACCTTCATCATCACCACCTAAATTTTTCATCTATCACCACCTATTTTTCTCATGACCAAAAATAAATAATTCAAATAATAAAAAATTTTAATAATTTTAACAACAAATTCATCCATTAATAACAGTAAAAATTCTATTTAATAATTAATTTAACAACTCTTAATTTAAAAAAATGAAACAAATATGGCAGAAAAATGTGCAGAAAGTAAGCAGAAGAGAGATGATAATGGCGAACTCAAAGAGAAAAAGGGATAGAGGCGGCAGTGGGGGACTCGAAGACGATGAAGGGAGAGAGGAAAAAAGATAGATCTGGAAGCAACAACAGTAAAGGGTGACTACAATAGTGATGAAATAGCCATGGAACAAAGAAAAAGAGAAAGAAAAAAGAGTGGAGAAAGAGAAGGGCGGTTGTTTATGTGGCAAAAAGGGAGGAAAAGAAGTGACATATAGTGGTGGTTTTGGTGGGAGGGAGGAAAGAAGGTCTTTCTGATGGCAGAAGGAAGAAGAAGATCTGAAATGGTATAATTGAAAAATAAATGTAAAAAAGATTGTGTCTATATCTAAAGTTTGTGTTCCACCTCCTACTGCAATAAACAAATTTTATGTATTTGTGTGCTTCCGTGTCTATCCGTGTCCATACAAAATTTATGTTTTAAAAAACAAACAATGAACATGTATTATTATGTCTATATCTCCGTGTATGTGTCTTGCTAACCAAACGCTACCTAAATAAATACAAAATACATGCATTTAATGTATCTAAGACACAATTTTTTACACTTTTCTTGATTACAATCTTGTCCTTAACTCCATCTTCCTTCCCGCTTATCTTTCTCTCTTTCGCTTTTCTTCTTTGATGCTCAACTTTACCCTCCTCTCTCCTTCTTTTTCCCTCCACCATTGCCCTTTTTTCCCTCTTCCTCTTTCTTTCTCCAATGTGGTCTCTTCTTTTTTTCATCTCTTCTTTTTGTGTGTTATGTCTCCTTCTTCTGCCTTTTGACCTTTACCCCTGTCATGATTCGTTCTGCTTTGTGTTGCGTCGGGTTGTATTTTCCTTGATCAATGCATTGCCTCACATCTACCATAGCTTCTACTTCATATCAAGTATGTCTTCATTTTTTAGGTAGCTAGCTTCCTATTCTGTCTTTTTCTCTATCTCTATCCATTTTCCTATCTTTTTCTCTCAATTTGCTTCCTCATCCACCTCTCTTACATGTTGTTGTCTTTCGTCTACCTCTGCTGCCTCTATTTATCGTCGCGTCTTCTTCCTCTGATTCTTTGCTTTTTTTTTAAAGAAAAAGTGAAAACGAAATGATATATTTAATTTTTATTTTTGTAAATTTTGATTGATATTTGTTTAATCTTCTACTTTTATTTGAATGATTTTTTTATCAGTTTAAGAGTTGTTAATAGTGGTACAAAAGTGATGGTGTTGGTTGTTTGATTGGTTGTAGAGTAGTGCTAGTGGTGAGGTGATTCGTAATAGAAAAAATCTAAAGTAACAACATTCCT
Source organism: Arachis stenosperma (assembly GCF_014773155.1). Taxonomy (NCBI): domain Eukaryota; kingdom Viridiplantae; phylum Streptophyta; class Magnoliopsida; order Fabales; family Fabaceae; genus Arachis; species Arachis stenosperma. The sequence goes on along the minus strand of NC_080377.1, from coordinate 6,907,438 downwards.
ACTAAACAACATAAACAACACCAACTAATAATTCGTAATTTGAATAATCAATATTAAACACATTTTAAATAATAAGGATTAGCAAAACACCCATCCCATAATTAGGTTTTCTCCCTTCCCTGTCAACAACCACAAACCCTTTCCTTCTACACCCACACCGCACCGCGCCCCACAACCCCCCCAGCCGGACACTCGCGAAACATCGCATGCGTTCCGGCTCCCTCATGCGTCCGTAGCTGCCGCACGCATTCGTGTTTCGTCATGCCTCCCCAACCGCCGCACGCAGCACAACCTTGTCGTGCCTACATCCCACCACCATAGACAGTCCAACTTCGTCCTCCATCGCGCCATGGGGACTGCCTCTGGCCTATGTTGCTGCTGTTGTATCATCGGACTTCATGTCACTGCTGCAGGGAAAAGTCGTGCCTATGACACGAACGTACCATCCCTCGCATCGTTGTCCTCCATCGTGTCTCTCTGTCACCATCGGTCTTCTTCTTTTTCTCCTTTCGCGACGCAGGCGCCCTCCACCTTCCATCAATCACGTTGCACAGCCTCACAAAATTTTCTTTTTATTGTACATGGATGTTTCTTTTAAGTTCGATGGATGTTGCTTTTTATTGTACATCGCTGATGTTTCTTTTTATTGTACATGAATGTTTCTTTTTATTAAGGCACTAAGGTCCGGTATTGCCGACGACGTTGGGCGTAACAGGAGAGGGGAGAGTAGAGTGACTGCGGTGAAAACAGGGTAATGGGAAAGGAGAAAGGTGTAATTGGGAGTAAAGATGGATAATATATTTTTTTATGTTTAGTGAGCCTGTGGTGTAGTCCATTATTTACGTTGTTTAAATTTTCTGTTGTCTTTTTAGCGGAACCGTTTGTAATAAGGACAATATCAATTTTTTATAAGATATGTTTCTATTTTGTATTTAAATATTATACTAGTTAAAAAATATGTCTTATTATGTCTATGTTTTGAATGTCTATGTTTTTGTGTGTATTTTTTAAACCATACATAAACCAAACACAAAGTAAAAAGATGCGAAAAACAAAAGAAATCCTAAAATAATTTATAAAATATATGAAAATAATAAGTTTGAAAAAGATTAAAAGTTTGAAAATTTGTAGTATAAAACTATAAATAGAAGTACAAGAAAAAATGTTATAGTGAAAATTTAGATTAAAGGGAAAACAAACAAAAACTTTCTTCTACTCAACCATTGGCTAGTAACTAAGATCATGTTGGAAATTGATGACATTTGAGTATAATGATGAGCTTGGGGGTCCCAAAATCACATTTAGAATGGACAATAACACAAGACAATTAGTTGCCAATCAAATGTAATAATAGCCTAACCGATCTCACTTATGCTTCAATCTGACACAGATTGTGGTGCCTCATCATCATTCATGGATCACATACTATCTACTCTCTTCTTTTTCCTAATTTGAATAATAATAATAAGAATGTCATGTGATCATAATATTAATTAGAGTACTTGTTTAAATTATCAAAATTTAGAGATAAAATATCCTTTCTTGTCCAAAAAAACACAAAACAAAACAAAGATTGGACCGGCTCAAATAAAATTGCCTCATTTGAAGAAAAGAGATAGCTTACATTAAGGAAAAAAAAAAAAGAACAAGACTAGATGGATTAGGTATGTGTTGATTAGCCCACTAGAAAAGATAAGACACCATTCACAAAGTCTTTTTATTAGTAACAAAAATCAATGTCTTAGTACCTAATGCATTAAAAATTATAGCATTTTTTTATATGAACATTTTATTTTAATAATATCAACAAGTGCTCTTAAAAAAATTGGCTTGGGGGTTGTGGGAATTACTCCTTTGTTTTTCTAATAGTGAATGGGCTAGCCTACTAGTCCAGTACACTTGTGTTACAAACTGTAAGACTATTGAACCAAAGTAAATTAGGCATATCTTTTGAGTGTATTTGGAATGGGCTAAGCATAAGAAACCAAACTAACTAAAAAAAAAAAAAGAATGCCATCAAATTAAAAAGAATAATATTTATGTATAAAAATATCATTTTTTCAAAAAAAGTTATTTTTTATATTTTATTATTTTAAATTGATTAACTGCTAAAAAATTAAATCGATTTGACCGATTAACATTATTTGATTGACTTTTTCATTTTTAACTGATTCATTGCTAATCATTCTTTATTTTGAATCAAACCGATTTACTGACCAGTTTTCGATTAACTGGAGCAGGTTCCAATCCTGTTATGAGAACACTGCATTTTCATTAAACATGTTTCACGCGTTACCAAGGTGAAATCGTCAAGGTTTATTTTGATTTAATCAATAGTTTGGAATTTTAATTTTTAGAATTAAAAAAAATTAATTATTCTACAGATTCTTATAGTTTTATCAAATTTATAATTAAATTTTTATATATTTTTTTAATTGGATCTCCATACCATTATTTTTTTTCAATTACATTCCCACTAGCATTAAACTTTTAAAAAACTTTAGTGAAGTTTGAATTTACTTATTTACCCATATCCTATCTAACACCCTACCATATTTAATCTTATGCTTAAGTCATAAGATTGAGATAGTAAGGTATTACGACCTCTAAAAATAAAAATATATATATAATAATAGAGAAAGAGATACTTAACTAGGAGCCTTGAAGAACGGGTAAAATGAAATCGCAAAATTCAAAAGCGCAACGCTCAGAAAATGTGATTACTTGCGTGAGAAGAAAATTAAACGGGTTTACCATGACCCCGACCCCACCCCGCCCCGTTCAGGACCTGCCCCGCTTCGGGTTGGGTTTAAACCCACCCCGGCCGAGTAGGGGCGGGTCGGGTACCCGCGAGTTCGGGTACTCCTACCACCTCTACTTCTTGCATAGTAGGATCAAAGGAAGGCGGGGCAGGGTCGGGTAGGACAAAAACCCGCCCTTACCCGCCCCACTGTCACCCGTAGCAAGAAGGGAGAAAGAAGATCTGAACTCACTTTATTAAGTGAGTGGGTGGGGCCCACGGGTCCAGTTTGTGTTTGGTTCAATCGGTTTGGCTCGTTCAGTCCAATCTTGGGCCGATTTCTTTAAAATTGGTGTCAAAATTCTCGTTTTGATTAGCTCTATTCTATTTTAATATTAGATTTACAATTTTAATTTTCTTTATTAAAATTAAATTTTCTTTTAATTATTTGCTAAATTTGTGGGGTTTACATCCTACCCACCTAATTAGGAATTTTGCCCCCAAAATTCAAGTTTAGTAACCTGAGATAGGCGCATTGATCGTTTCTTTTATCAGGTCTAAATCCTCAAGTGTGTTCTCCAATTCCAATTCTTATTCTGTATTTACATTATAAACGGAGTAATACATCTAAGTTTTAATTCTTTAGTCTCAATTTCGCACCGACTCTCAAAGTAATATTTAATAATGTGTAACTAGTTTCTCTTGAAGAAGTTCAAAACCGTTTTCGCTCTCAAGCTTCTAAACAGTAATGTTTTCTAAGGTATGGAAGAATATTAAGGGGCCGACATTTCTTTATTGTTTTGGTTAGGCGTTGTACGTAATGCTAATTCAAGCTTGTGAAGATAATAAATCCAGAGGTAATTGAATTATTGGAACAGTATTTATTGTAGAGTAAAGGGATGTCCTATATGGTGGGTACAACAAGTTCTAGAGATTAACAAAATATACAAGAAGGAGTTAAAGTTCACTCTCAGAGAATAATTGAGATTCGAGCTGGTTGAGGAGAAGATACAGCGCACCAAATTAAATAAGCCTTAGCTGATGTCAACAGATTACCTGTTTTACGAAAGAGGGCAATTCCATTCGCGGCAAGTTCCTAAGATTCACAAATTTACATTATTATGACAAGACAAAGTCGGATTCGTTTGGAAGGAGCAAGATTCATGCAAGTTAGGGATAGGATTAGGAGTTGATCCATTTATTATTATTTAAGAAGAAGTTTGGGGTAGGATTCTATTGTAAGCTACAAAAGAAGGTCTGGTCGACTCGGAAGGATTCATTAACGCGCTCTCCGGTCCAATTGGTATTTCATACTGGAAACACTTGATTGAACGGATCTCGTCCTCTATTTTATAATCCCTCAAGCTTCTGAGTTCCTTCGATTCCAATAGTGTCATTATACCATTCTCAACACTCTCGATCTCTAACCTATGACTCAAGTTGTATGTTTACTCTCCCGATCCTCTTTTACTACATAACTCTAGTTATTATTCTTCAAGAACATAGTCACTCCCTTAAAGTCAACCAAATGCCGTTTTGTTTCAATAACTAAAAGTCATCTTTCGATCAATTTCTTGGAAGTCACAATTCTCACAGCTGAGTGGAGGATTATAATAAGTGTTACAGATCATCATCATGTAAAGCAGTCCAAATTTTAATTACTAGTTCATCATTACCTCTAATCGGAGCATTTGTGCTCTCAGCACCATCTGCCCTCGTAGTGTACACTCATCCTGCCTGCAGAGCTCTCTTAGCATCCTGACTCTTCTTTTTTGGACAATTCCAGGACATATGCCCAGCTCCTCCACAGTAATAACAGACATCCCAATCGGCCCTACACGGAGTGTTTGGGTGGTACCTTCAACACCTCCTGCAAGTCAAGTCATCCTGTGGAAACTGAGCCTGTTTTCCGCGTCCTTTTCCCTGGTTATTGTTATTATTGAACCTCCGGAAGCTACTCTGGCCTTGATGTTGCTGTGGAGTATTGCTGCCTCGCTTGAAATCTTGACCTCTAGGCGCTAAATTCCTTCCGCGATATTTCCTAACAGAGCTTCGGTGGTCACTCTTATCTAATGCTGCCATTCTCAGACATTCTTTAGCAACTTTGGTTTTGTTTACCAGTTCAGAAAAGGTTAGAATCTCCATCGGTGCAACGAAACTCAGAATATCGCTCTTAAGGCCTCCCTCGTATTTGATACATTTTCACTCAGCAAAGTCCTCAAGAGCTCCCTGACAAATCTGTGAGAAACGGCACAGTTCCTCAAACCTGCTACTGTACTCAGTGATGGTCATCTGGCCTTGTTTCAGCTGAAGCAGTTCAGGTTCCTTAGCATTTCTGGCTGAACTGGAAAAGTATTTCTTATAGAATTCTTCTCGGAACAACTCCCAAGAGATCACAACCCCATCAGGCTGCAGAATGAGCCTCATGCCCTGCCACCAATGCTGAGCTTCACCTTGCAGCTGGTAAGTCCCAAACTCAACGCATTGTTCTTCAGAAACCTGCTGAGCCTGTAATGCTCGCTCAATAGCTTGTATCCAATTATCTGCATCAGTAGGATTCGAGGTTCCTCTGAAGGTCAGAGGATGAACCTTCAGGAAGGAGGAAAGCGTCATAGGGCCATCTTCGTCGTTGTTGCCATTGTTACCATTATTTATTTGGTTTCCCAGGGCTTCGGCTGTCGCTTGCATCGCCGCGGCCATATTCCCTAGAGCCGCCATAAAGTCTATAGGGTTAGGAGGATTGTTCCCTGTCGCCTCAGGCATAGCATTGCCTATTCTACCTCTACCTCGCCCGCGTCCGCGTCCGCGAGTCGACATCTGGTCCCAATACACACCAAACAAGTGATATCAAGTTGATCAGTCTCAATATCGCAAGTCTAGTGCTTTAAGTCCCAAATGTATTCTCATGAACGTTTATGCCACATATATCAGCCAGATATCCTAATAGCACATAGACACATACACAGAGAATGCACAAAAGCATATTCAGTCCGTCCTCAGGCTCTTATAGGAAAGAACTACTCTGATATCATAATGTAACACCCTACCATACTTAATCTTATGTTTAAGTCATAAGATTGAGATAGTAAAGTATTACGACCTTTAGAAATAAATAAATAATATATATATATATATATATATATATATATATATATATATATATATATATATAATAATAGAGAAAGAGATACTTAACTAGGAGCCTTGAAGAACGGGTGAAACGAAAATGCAAAATTCAAAAGCGTAACTCTCAGAAAACGTGGTTACTTGCGTGAGAAGAAAACTAAAATTCAATAACATATATGTACAAATGATACGAGTAGAGGGCCAAGAACACAGCATAACTAGCTTCTGACTCATCCTGCGAAGCCAAGGCTGGTCGGAGAACATATACGTACATATATATACATAATAATAACCCAAAAGAACATGTTCAAAACCCTAGTTCTCCATAAAACCTCTAAGTGGTACATAAACAAAGTATTCTTACATACAAGAGGAGAAACTATACATATATATACATCAAAATAACAAAAGGAGATCCCAAAATAAACCACTTTGCCGTAGAACCTTCAGACGCCTACCGAGGAGCCGCTCGACCTGCATCTGAAAACAACAAAACAGTATGGGGTGAGAACCGGAGATTCTCAGCATGGTGAAGGTGCCACGCATGTAATATATAAGGTCCTGGGAATGCCAAAGGCAATCCTAGAACTCCGACATACAATTATAAAACTTAATTTCCAGGCAAAAGCCATAAAAGGGGTAAGTGATCTAAGTATCCTAAACTTACTTACTTACTTTAAACTCTAGCATTAATACCAAACCAATCCACCTTTCCTCCGATTCCCCGTTATCCATGAATCAGCAGGGACAAACAAACAAATAGTTTCACACACAAGTAGGAAACATGTAGTACAAGTAGCAAATATAGCAGTTAGCAGGGTATATATTCAGTTAGGCAATCCCAAATAATGCATAGCAGACAAAACAAACAAATGCACATGATGCATACCTGCCCTATGGCTGTTGATATCAACTGTCGGTTACGTAGCCATCCCGACATGTTCTCAAGCTCAAAAGTACAACATGGGAAAAATCCCCAAGCTGACATGGGGAAAGAATGCCCCAAGCTCAATAATATTCATGGGAAGGATCCCAAGCTAACATGGGGAGAAGAGACAACACCCCAAGTTGACATGGAAAAAATAATACCCCAAGCTGAATGTTATCTCTGGGACGAATCCCAGGCTAACATGGGGGAAACAACACCCCAAACTCAATAATAACCACGGAAAAAATCCCGGCTGACATGGGGACAACGCCCCAAGCCTAAGTTATTCAATCATTTTCCCATAATTATCAATTTCATTCCCAAAACCAATTCATATCTCATCTTATCATTCTCAACTTTACTTAACTCATTGCTCATACATTTTATTATTCTTGATTGATTAACATCATCAATTCTCAACTGATCATTCTTCTTTCTTCTCTTTATCTCTCAATATCACTGTCTTTAACTTTAACCCTTCCTAGGGACAACTTACATTTCTTTTCATTTCCTAAGCTTGTTTAATCTAAAACCTTCTTGTGTTGTAAATATTTATGCACGACCTATTTTTCTTGGTAAGGTAACTCTAGAGATCCTAATCTTCAATTTAAGTTAGGTTTTGCTGAACTTGGATTAGAATTGAATTTTTTATAAAATTTAGAATTCTGCTACTGCATTTACAAAATTTCAGAAAAACAGACAGCAACAGTATTTTTATAAATTCCACAATAATTATAATTCTAATCCGTTGCCTCTAAATTTTGGTGGGATTATAGTCAACAATCCCAAGTTTAAGAACCCACAAGTTTCAGGTTCATATCACTTTATTTGAGTAATTAATTATCAATTGGAAGAGGTGCCCTATTTTTATGAATCAGTTCAGAATTTTCAGCAAACAATCCATCTTCCAAATGACTTATCTAAGTCTACAAAATAGATATGGACCTGAAACTTATTCTCACTTAAAATAGACTAATAAATCTTTAAAACCTTTTTAAAACCGACTCAAAATTTCATTTAAATCTAAAGTTATAGCGTCTGAAAGTTGGTATTGCAGAACCAGAAAACTAGAAAAATCTGCAACAACCACTAAACTCCAAAAAAATCATATCTTCCAAACCACTTGGCCAAATTCCTTGAAATTTTTCTAGAATAATCTTGACTTATAGAAATTTGTTATAAAAATATATTAGTTTGAAAATCATGTCCAGATTATTCCCAGTTTTCTTTTTAAGTTGCTGTCCAAACAAATTAGGAATTTCTGCAGCAAGACTTCTCAATTTCACTAACCAAATTTAGTTCTCTAGGTTTCCAACTTATACTAATCCACCATTTCTCTTATTCATCACCTTATATACTTAAATTATATCACAATCCTACCCGAAATCTCAGTTCCATGTACCTATCAGAAATCACCATGATTTATATCATACAAGCTCACTTTAAAACATTAAAATTCTGCACTTCTTTTAACAATAATAAACCAACCAGTCAATAGAATTTCAGCAACAACAACAATCTTATTAACTCATCACCACAAAATTAATCAAAATAACCATACCAACAATTTTACATAAACACCACTCAATCTCAACCATATCATTAAATTGCCATAATCACCAATCCTTCATCCATCGTCATTATACTAACATACATATATATATTTGCATTCAACCCACATTGTCAATTACCCAACACATGCTCACATCAACTTATCCATCAATACCATAAAGACTAATAATTTAACATAATTAATCGTTTCAACTTATCCAATAGTGCTCTAGCCTGAGTTTTTACAAAACCTTACATATTAAACACGCGAAACATAAACCATACCTTGGCCGATTACTATATTTAGTCCAAGGCAGCCCCTCAAGTTTAGAGAAACCAGCTGCAAGCTTAGCTTCAATCACCACCAAGCTTTCAAATGCCCACAATTCAACTCCAATTCATATATATCTACTTAATTCACACCTAACACACATGTACACTTTAATTTCAGATTTCACATAATAAATTCAAGATTTGGCTAGGGTTTAGGTCATCCTTACCTTATACGTGCCTCAATCAACCCAAAGCTCGCTCATTCCTCAACTCAATTTGATCCTATAATCATTAATTTAACCAAAATCTTAACATCCAAAAATCTTAATATTTCCGAATTGAAGAAGAGATAATAGGAGCTGGAATTTTGATTTTCTCACCATGAAAGATACAGGACTTTGTAGAGCTCAACGCCACGGACGCGTGGTCGCAAACGGTGCAGCGATTAGAGCTCTGGATCAAAAGTTATCAAGGATTGAAGTTTAGGTGAGGGTTTGCTTCTTCTCCTCTTCTATGGCTGCCATGCAGCATGTTTAGCATGCAAGAAGGGAGAAAGAAGATCTGAACTCACTTTATTAAGTGAGTGGGTGGGGCCCACAGGTCCGGTTTGAGTCCGGTTCAATTGGTTTAGTCCGTTCGACCTAATTTTGAGCCGATTTCTTTAAAATTGGTGTCAAAATTCTCATTTTAATTAGCTCTATCCTATTTTAATATTAGATTTACATTTTTAATTTTTTTATTAAAATTTAATTTTCTTTTAATTATTTTCTAAATTTGCGAGGTTTACACCCTACACTTATAATTTTCACACCCTCACTACCTTTCACCACTCCCTCCACTTCGATTACCATCTCCTCATCCTCCTCCTTTGTCACCACCCTTCCAATATCAACATGTTCCCTAATCAGTTAAGTCCCTATTTTTATTCTTTAATCAACACAAATCCAGACTAACATAATCAAAAATAGAATTTTTACTATAACATAATCAGTTAATTACAAGCAAAATAATTACAAAAAAAATATATATAATCAGAACTCATAATCAGTACAATCAAATTAAGAAAAAATAGAAACAGAATGAAGCAAAAGCAGCAGAATGAAGCAAAAATAGAATAAACAGTTATGCAAATTCCTCTTCGACAACAACAGGTTCATATAAAAAAAACATCAACAAAATTACAGTCAATAATTTCTAATCCAAAATTAACAATTTAATTATACAAATTTCAAATTCCAGGTTCAGCAACAAAACCGTGACAAATTCAAATCACAACAACAATTCCAGAACTGCAATTGGAGCTTCTGATTTAGCAACTAACCTACCTGAATGCGGAACATGAGCTCTGAACACTGGCGATCTTACGTGATGGGGAACAAAACCAGCTGAAGAAAACGACGATGTCCACAATGACAGAACCACCCAACGCGACGATGGCACACCACACATAGTCAGAAAGGCGTCGTCATGAAGGGAAAGGTGGAGACGAAGGTGCGCAAGATAGCTAGTATGGGCGATAGCAAGCGGGAGAGAGAGAGAGAGAGAGAGAGAGAGAGAGAGAGAGAGAGAGAGAGAGAGAGAGAGAGAGAGAGAGAGAGAGAGAGAGAGAGAGAGAGAGAGAGAGGAGCACCCATCGGCTCTCACGACAGTTGTTTCTGCATCTTTGTCACTGAACCACTACTAGCTTTATACTTTTCACCGCTGGTCCACCGCTTGCATCTGCTTTCTATAAATCTTCTTATCTCTGTTGGTTCTGCTCAGATTTGCAAAATTTTTTGTCGGTGTGTATTTATTGCCATCTTCTTCAGACTCTGTAAAACGAGTAAAGTGGACTATTGAAAATAGTAGAAGTGAGAGCAGGATGAGAGAGGAAGGGCAAAACACAGTAAGGCGACATATTTATTACTTGTGAGAGAAAAAAGGAGGTTAGGAGCTAGAGAGAGTGAAGGTTTGAAGAAAGGTAAGGGTTTTCACACCCAGCAGCAAAGCTCAATAAAAATGCAGAAAGATCTGGAGTTCCTAAGTCTAGAGAGAATAATAAAAGTGTTTTTGAAATTTAGAAAATATTGAAATGTTTTAGATTAGATTTTTTATCCTTAACTTTAAAATATTCGTTTTTTAAATAAAATATTCTATTATTTTAGACTTTTATTTTATAATAAAAATTTAATTAAAAAAAATAAATAATATAGAGACTTAACTAAAAAAAATATTAAAACTCAATTAAAAATTTAATAAAACCGTTCTTTCATTTTTTTTTCATAGAACTTTCAGTGAGGTCTAACAAACTCAACTTTATGGAAATGAGATGGTGGATATAAGTATAGAACAGCACTGAGGGATCTAAAAAAGATGAAAGAACAGTACAATCTTAATATTTATGGGTTTCAGACGCAGCACACCTTAATCATACACCAATAGAAAAGATGCTTTGTGCATGGCCACGTAAAGTTATGTGATTTGTGTCTACACAGAAGATATTACATGATGAAAAATAATTACATTTGAAAGAGAGAGAGAAAAAATTTAAAATTTAAGGGTAAATTAAGTGTAAAATAATATGTTAATTTTTACCTTCACTTATTATTACATAATTCACCTCTCATCAAATAGAAATGATATATATATTGGAAAAACAACGCACATTTATTCTATACTTTTAAAAAGAAATTGACAGTCAGAAAATTTGTTAAGTTAGGTAGTAAAAATGTAAAATATTATTAAAAAACTTTTAATTATTTAATTATTAATATTTAAAAATGTAAAATAAAGTATATTATTAGATTATTAAACTAAAAAATTATACTAAAAAAATTAAGTTAGATAGCTAATAACTAACCTTAAAACTAGACTACTAGGGCCTAATCATTCGTCACTAACTAACCCACGCTTTTTAAGTGTCCCAAACACTTGAAACTCTCAACCTAAACTTAGAACAGAACACAAACACACAAACTACTTTCCTCTCTCTCTCATCCTCCGATCCCATGTCGGCAGCGGCTGCGTGTGCAACTGCTGCAGATGCGGCTCGAGCCGCTACATGTCGTGACAGCACAGCCGCAGCACACCTAAAATTCATTTCCATATTCACCATCTTCGTCACCAGCATGGTAGGGATGTCATCCCCGGTGCTGATGACACGTTTCTTTAAAGCTAATCGATCACTCTATGACAAAGCTCTTGTTATTATCAAGTGCTTCGCGGCCGGGGTCATCCTCGCCACCTCATTAGTCCACGTTATGCCTGATGCATTCGACGCGCTAGCTGACTGCCACGTAGCATCCAAGCACCCGTGGAAGGATTTTCCTTTCGCGGGATTTGTGACGTTAGTTGGCGCCATCCTGGCACTCTTGGTTGACGTGGCAGCCAACTCGCACATGGAGCATCACGTGAGCTATAAGGCTTTGGAGGGAGAAGAGGGGAAGGAGTTAGTTGGAGACAGTTACGACGGTTATGATGACGTGGAGAGGGTTGGGGTGGAGGAGGAAGTGGCGAGGTTGAAACAGAGGTTGGTGTCTCAAGTGTTGGAAATTGGGATAATATTTCATTCGGTGATAATTGGAGTGACAATGGGAATGTCTCAGAATGTTTGCACAATAAGGCCACTCGTTGCTGCTTTGGCTTTTCATCAGATCTTTGAAGGAATGGGTCTTGGTGGCTGTGTTGCTCAGGTTAGTGTTGTGCTCTTATTGTTAGAAGTTTTTTCACATCAATGATATATTTCAATAATTTACAATAAACTACTGTTATGGGCATTAAATAATTTTGGTGATGATAATATTGCTTTTGTAAAAAAGAAAGGCAGTTGTAAATTTTTAAAGAGTTTAATTTTAATATACTGAGCATGTAAAATGTTTTATATAATTGTTTAATTATATCTATTTTTTTATATTATCATTTATATGATTAATATAAAATGTAGTTATTTTTATTTGAATTATATTAGATAATTAATAATTTTTTTGAATAATATGAACAACAGAACTTAAATTTGGTTATTATTAGATATTAATTACTCAAGTCATTAATTAAATTTGGAATTAATTCACTTTTTTAATCCTATTATTCACATTATTCAGCAATATTATTGTTTACTTATATTTTTTTTTATTAATATAGTGTTATATAATTAGATGTACATGTAAAATTATTTTATATTGATAAGATTTATTCTTAAAAATCATAAACATTTAAGAAGTTTTACAAAATGTGATTGATTTAGAATGTTTAATAGCTGATTTCATATTAGAATAAGTATAGAGAATTAATTTTTAATTAGTTAATATTAGTTAATTTTTTCTATTATAAAATTATTTTTTAAAATTATTTAACATTTAGAATTGATATTTAAACAGTTTTAATCAATATTGAAGTGGTCTAAACTTTGGGAATAAAATTAAACTTGTTACAAAAGTTGGAAGTATTTTTTTATAATTTCAAGAGTACAAGAAGTATGATAACCCTATTTAATTTATATTGCAGGCAGGGTTCAGCTTTGGAACAATGGCATACATGTGCCTCATGTTCTCAGTGACAACACCAATGGGAATAATCTTAGGGATGATTTTGTTCTCAGTGACTGGCTATGATGATAATAACCCTAATGCATTGATCATGGAAGGGTTACTTGGTTCAGTTTCTTCTGGGATTCTAATTTACATGGCTCTTGTTGATCTCATTGCAGTTGATTTCTTTCACAACAAGCTTATGAACTCAAATAGGAGGTTGAAAAAACTGTCTTTTCTTGCATTAACTCTTGGCTCTGCTTCAATGTCTCTTCTTGCTCTTTGGGCTTAAGCATTTTGCATGTCTTGTATGTGTTCAAATAATGTAATAATGTCTAATTGTAAATACAAGCTATACTATAAGGTTAATATATATGTAGGCTAATTGTTTTCTTAATAATTTTGTTCTTATTAATGTTCCTACTCTTTAGTTTAATTAATGTTGTTCTTTCTTTGAATATTTTTTAACATAGATAGAAACTAATATGAATGTATTTTTTTTTGACAAAAATCGTTTTATCCTTATTTAAAATGGACGAAATTGAGTGTTTACTCTTAATCAAATTCAGTCAAATTTTACTAACCTAAATGACAATATTATTTGTGCCATATATACTATATTAACAAAAATAATAGAGTAGTACATGTGTGATTATTATTATTATTATTATTATTATTATTATTATTATTATTATTATTATGCGTACCCACAGTGAAGTTTGAACCTTAGATCCCTTGTAAACTAGCAAATGCAATATGTGAAGGGCTGTTTTACTCTACTGTATCAGTGTATCTAATAACCAATTCGTCTCAAACTTTCCTTCTTTTGAACTTTAATTTGTTGAAAGAAAATAAGAAGATTCCCGATTCCACTATGTAGATCACTAGATCCTTTTGATTTAGTGTGGAAAAATTATATATAATTTGGAGAGGTAGTGAGTGATGGCCTTTTGTTCTTATATAAAAGTAATAAAGTGTGATTTTTTTATAATATAGGGTAAATAATAAATCATCAAAAATACACTTGAATTATTTTATTATTGATAAAAATATTTTGAATTTTATTATCGATAAAAATATTTTATATAATTTAAAAACATGTCAAAAATATATTTCTGTGAACTAAGATGTTTTATATTATAAAAAAAATGGAATTATTTTTGTCATATTTTTAAATAATTTAAAAATATTTTTGTCAATAATAAAATTCAAAAATATTATTGTTAGTACTAAAATAATAATTTAATGCATTTTTTGATACTTTATCCTTTTTTTAATACAATGTATCTATTTCTTTTCTAACATGGGAAAATGTTGAATCTTATGAAACATAAACATGGACCATGATACCGACACATGACATATAGACATACTAATTTTAATATTTTATAAAATATGAAGGCACAACATATATATAATATAAAGTAACTGCTATAGTATTTAAAAGTATTTATCTAATTTATTAAAAAAATTAAAAACTAATATTTAATTTTAAAAATATAAAAATAAATAATTATTAAATATTCAAAATTTATCACAAAAATAAGTTGGACACCAAATTATAGATATTATAAAATTTATCATAATATGAAATAGTTTTCTAAAAAATTATAATAATTTTTTAATATTTTATTAAATTAAAATACAAACTAATATTGTGAAATATTTTATTGTCTTTTTTTAATTGTATAAAATATTTTAATTATTTTATGTTTTAATAAATAATAATATATACTATTTTAAAATTTATTTTAATAATATAAGTGAAGAACAAAGTTAAATATGCCAATACGTGATGGTATTTGTTGGATGAATTTAAGTATATTTAAAAAATATTTTTTATTTTCTATTAAAATGCTGTTAAATACAAAACATACTTGTTAGAATCAAATAAATATCGTATTTGAAATATATCTAACATCAACAAATAGATAAATCTAAATACTCAATAGGTTGAGTCCTACTAGGCTGCTACTTGCTACTTTATTTGCTTTAAGTCTTTTTTTTTTTTCCAAAAAGATTTGCTTTAAGTCTTTACCAAAAAAGAAAATTCAGATTTTGATTCAGGAGCAATTGAATGAACATAATCGAGAAAATGAAAGAAAGAAAGAAAAAAGAATTATCTTTCTTAGTTGAACCCACCTTTTTAATTGACGTGATTTTAAGAAAGTTTATGTTAGACAATCCATAAAATTATGATAAAGCTAATGTGATACAGCGTATATATATACCGACAATGACATTTTTTGTTAACTTCTTGCTATGTTAATGAAATAGATACTGTGATAATAATAATTATCTTACGAATTAATTACGATTGCATATATCAGTTCACAATTTTAATACCATAATCAGTAGCTTAAAAAGAAAAGGAAATAAAAATACTAGGCAAAGCATTAAAAGTTAAAAACAATAATGAATATTTGATAAATTCATATTGTTTATTGAATAGCTTTGATAAGGTCATATTGTATTTGAGAATTGACTAAATAATCACAAATTTATCTCTCAAATCAACTTGGTCCCGTAGCTCAGTTGGTTAGAGCGTTGGTCTTATGAGCCGAAGGTCGCGAGTTCGAGCCTCGCCGGGACCAATTTTAAATGTAGTGCCTTAGTTATACAATAACATCTCATTATATTATTAATTTTAAAATGAAAAAGAAAAAACAAAAATTAAATTAAAGCAAATAACCTCAAATCCTAAAAGAAGACAAATAAGTCATTTTAATAAATTCATCATATTAATCTAATTTTTAATGCATTTTAAAATTTTAGTTAAACAATAGTTTATCATAAAAATAAAATTCTGAAAAAATTTAAATAAATAAATTAAATATTTTATTCACCAAAATATATTATTTTAAAAATATTTATTAATTTATATAATATTACTTATTCTATTTATAGTAAAAACAATATGTATATATTATATACACATATCTCGTTTACATTATAAACAAGATAAATAAAATAATATAAACAAAATTTTTTTAAAAAATTTTATTAATGTCTGAAATAATAATAATAATAAGTATAAGATTAATTAAAAAATAAATATTTAATATTTTTATTATAAAATTATTAAAACATAAAATTTAGATGAATTATGTAAATTTTATATTTTAAATTGATCTAAAATAAATTGTAAATACCATCTTTTTAGTTATCTTTTTATGTCTGACTTTCTTTAGGATTTGAGGCCATTTTCTTTCTCACTACCATGAGCATGGAAGACGTCAGACCTATTTGCCTTTTTAATTTCTTCTTTTCAAATGCATTAGGCTTTTCAGTCTACAAAACCACTTATAAGCCCACATCACTTTATACAAAAGGCACTAATTAATTATTTAGATTTTTCACTGTCAATGATTAATTTGTTTTGTTGTTGATTGAAATTTTATTTAAGAATTTTTATTAATTAATAAATTATTATATATAAAAAGTAGAATTTAATATTCTAACATTTAATTAAATAGATTAAATAATTAATTATTAAATTAATCTAAATTAATTATAAAAGAATCCTAATTATTAGATACATTTTAAGTGTATCACGAAATTAAATATTTTAATTAACTATTAGTGTTAATTATAAAATATATATTTGATTAAAATTAATAATTAAAATCAATTTTATAATTAAAATTATTAAAACATCTAAATCTATAATTAACTTAAAACGTTTCCCTAATTATTTACCTTGTTTGTAGTACCAGATAAATAAATAAATAAATAAATAAAAGACATGGTTTGGTGGTAGTACCCTAGTGCTATCTGCTATGGGTACAGTAGTTGTGTCTCTCAAGTCTATGAGGGGGTAAAAGAAAGAAGTGAATGCTATGATAATTTTGACATCGTACTTAATTTACTAAAAAAGATAAATAAATAATATTTAATAAATTTTAAATAATTTATTTTTTTTGTTTTAAATATTTTATTTTTTATTTTTAAAAATAAGTTAAGTAATTTAAACATTATGATAAAAGGTATTATAGAACTCACCAAAAAAAATAATATATATATATATATATACTATTTTATATATTTTTAATATATATTTTATATTTTAATATGTATTTTATATGATAAATAATAAATTTAATAATTGATTTTGATATGCAGACATAATATGCATGATTTAATTTTAAAATGTTTATATTTAAACAAATCATGACAGAGAAGGATAAAAAAAAAGTACCATAATACTATTAATTTCATTATGTTACTAATAATATTTTTATTAATTTTTGTCAACTCTTATTTATGACTGTATTTAATAAAAATATCTTTGTGAATATGTCTAATAAAAATATCTTTTTTATAGTTGTATCTAATGAAATTTATATATATATATATATATATATATATATATATATATATATATATATATTTTGGATATGTCTCTTTATACATATATTTAAAATATAATAATTAATTATTATTTACAATAAGTTGGTAAATAATATATTATTAGTACGGTATACTTTTTCTAATACTATATGTCAAACTAATTAGTAGGGTAAGAAATGGAAATCGGTAACAAATGCTCACAACCACCATGCACAAGATTAATGAACCATGATACCGACATTCTCTGATAATAACAACTATCTTACCCACTCAGGGTGTGTTCTTATTTATATCTTCTACCAATAAAGTTTTCCAATCTAACAAACTTAACAACCTCTTCACATTACATACATTACATATGCTATCTATGTTTCTTTGTCACCTTCAATTCAATTAAAAACTTAGCTATCACTCTACCTATACAATTGCATACACCAAAAATGGCCACTACTCAAAATCATCACTACCAAATCAATTTCATTCAGTTACACTTCCATAAGTTAAGAAATAATAATGATGCCTCAAACTACCAATCATTTAACCAACAAGGGGTAATCCTTTTGGTATGTTCCATTTCCATTCTCATCCTTCTACCTACATTCTTCCTATGTATCCACTTCTGTTGTCGCCATCCCCGTCGCCTCTTCCTCCTCTTTTCGCAACAACAACCGGCTTGGCCGGTTGTGGTGATAATCAACCCTACCCATGATGCTTATCATTCATCTTCCATTATTACTAAGAGTCTTAGCATTGTTGGTGATTATGAGAACAAAGAATGTTGCATATGTTTGAGTAGTTTCCAAGAGAATGAGAAGGTAAAAATTTTAAGTGAATGTGAACATGTTTATCATTCTGAGTGTTTGGATTTGTGGCTTAGGGCACATCCTAGTTGCCCTCTTTGCAGAGCATCCCTCCATTTTAGTAATTCTCTTGCCATAAAGAAATGTACAATTTAATTAATTTAAATTAATTAATTTCTTCCAGAGGTGGAGCCAGGTGTTAGGAAAGGGCGATGCCCTCTAATTTTAATTTTTTACATGTAAATTATATGTAAATTTCAGTTAGTCCCTTTTTAAAATTTTATTTTAGTCTTAATTTATTATATAAATGTTTTTGGCCCCTTCTAATATTTTATCTAACTCCGTCCTGATTTTTTCTAATTCCTTTGTGTATATGTGTATATACACATGTTAATGCTAAGCATATTATATAGCCATTTTAAATTTCATCTTTAATTTTTTGAATTGTTATATCATTTTTTATCGTATATTATTCTTCTAACTTTTGCCAGAATTTCGGAAGAGCTTGGAGAAAAGTATCTCTTAGAAAGCTTTATTGTTTGTATAATATTTTAAATTAATTATCCTTTTCTGAGTAATTTTTAAAGTACATAGAATAATGCACAGTAATATATGATTAGATACTCAATTATATTAGGTGTAAATAAATTAGCTATATATGATATTTTATAAGAAAAAGTATTATATTATTATAAATAAGTTCAATTATTCTTATTATATTGCAAATTTGATTATTCTATTATGATAGATTTGATTATCCTACAAGTGGTTGATTATTTAATTAAAAATTTTATAAATCAATATATAAATAGAGTATATATTAAATTTAATGGTTGATTTTTAGTATACATAAAATATTTGTTAGATATATATAATTAAAAAAAAATAAGATGAGTGAAACTAATTAAATAAAATTTAACATAGTATATAAGCTAAGATAGAAAATGGTACTCATAAACTGTTTTTCTATCATATATGCATCTCTATATCATTTTCTGAAATAATAAAAGATCACTTATTACTCAAATAAAATGTGAAAGGGGTTTCTGAAGAAATTCTTAAATCTACTTCTATAAGGAAGGTATTCCCTTATAATGTACTATATAGTTGATGCATGGAATATAGAGAGTTTAAAAGGGAAAATAAATTCAATTATTCTTTCAACTATTCTTTCTTTAAATTTCCTTCAAAATCTTAACTCATACATTATTGATCACATCCATTATTAAATGTTTTTTCCTTGTAAGAATAAATAATAAAAGTACAGATAACTATAACTAGGGCCATAGTTAGTTGAACCATTTATTTTGTAATAAATGAAAAAAAAAAATAAGAGGCCAATGTGTACGAAAAACATAATAAACATATGGCTATTTCTTTGGTACTATATCATCAATTGCATTAATTTATTTCTTGTGACTTCTCAATTGAACATTATATGAAATGAAAGGATTATTGTTGCAGCATCATCTGGTCCACTAACTAATATATAATGTCACTGTGTTTATTTATAAGGATAAGATACTAAGATATATAGATATAGAAATATAAAATTATATTTAATAAATAAAATATAAATAAAAATATTAAATTTTAAAATATTGAATTAGTATATTTTGTATTTTTTTTATATATTAAGAAGAATATAAAGATACAATACAAAAAATAACTTATTTTTTATTTTATTATCACAATCAAATTTTTATAATTATTTTTTTATCTATTTTTTATTCTAATTTTTTTGTGAAAAAAGTAAAAATATAAATTGGATTTTTATTATTTATTTTATCTTATATTTAATTTATTACCAAATAAAATACAAAAATACTAATTTTTATATCTCTATTATTTATATTTTTGTTACGGTGGGTAATCGGAGATTAATAAGATGGATGGCGTGGGTTGGCCCAAACGTGTGAAGGAGGAGGTTTCCGAATGGATCTGCAACTTCGGGAGGCTCCGTCCGACTTGTTTGTGCCAGGAGAGGGGGGTGGTACCTGCAAAGACACTCCGATGCCTAAGTTAGCAAGAGTGCGAGCAGGTCTAAAGAGTATTGGGCTTAGAGATACCTGAGGGGAGTCAGTGTATTTATAGTGGTGAGCCAATAACCACCGTTGGAGTAGTGCCATATTTTTAGGGTGTTAACCGTCCCATTATCTTAGGGAGGTTAAGATATGGCGCGATGAAGTGGTTAGAGAGATTTTAGGGGCAGTTACTCATTTGAATGAGTGCTTATCTGCCAGCTACTCTCCGTTTCGACTTCTTCAGACCAAGTCGGGGTTAACACTGACTTCTTAGTACGAAGGTCGGTGCTCAGCAAGGCTCAATCCTCTGGACTAGGCCTTTCATTTGGACCTGGGCCTTTATTATTGGGCCAGGGTATGAACAGTGCCCCTACTTGAGCCCAAGATCTCTTATAAGACTTGGGTTTGAGTATTTTACTCGGGGTCGTAGTCGACTTGTAGGAGGACCGACGTGATTTTCTGAAACCGACGTGACTTTTCCGTGTCTTTTTTGTTCTGACAGTTACGTCTAATCAAGCGTCGTGTCCGTTAGGGATGTGCGTAGACTTTGGTAACGGTTCATTCTCATTAATGACTTCCCCGTTTTTACCATTATGCCCTTAGAGTATTTATAAATACTTTTCCTTCTCTTTCATTATCTTCTTTCTGCGATTTTTCTAAAAAAAATTTTCCTCGTTCGTTCTTCATTTGCTCGTGCTGCATTCTTGTGTTTGGAGACCTCTGTTTTTTCCAACCTTCGCTTTTGGATAAAGGTTAGTGTTTTCTTTTTTCATGACATGCTTTGTGTTTGCATGCTTTTATTTTCTTTGGAGAGGGAGAAGTGACGTTGTAGGCTTTCGTATCCCCTTAGGGACTCTCGTTTTTTATTCTTTTTTCCTTTTCCTTTGTAGGTTTTCGTCGTATTTTTAGAAAAATGTCTTCTGTAGAAACTCTTTCTCAATGGGTTGATGTCACAGTCCTAGGGGAGGAACCCTTGGTCGATGCTGAGTTTATTACTCATCTTCGTACTCACCACAGGATTTGTGCTTCTGAGGATGACGAGCCAAAGTATGAGTTGGTAGTCTCGGGTCCAGAAGACCGGGTTTGTTTTGGGAGAGCCAATGAGGCGGCCTCTCATTTTTTCTTTATATATGAATGTATGATCACCCGTTTGGGTGTTTTTCTTCCTTTTTCGGATTTTGAGATGTCTGTTTTGCACCACTGTCGAGTTGCCCCTACCCAACTTCACCCCAATTATTGGGGTTTTCTGAAAATTTATCAATTTATTAGTCACGCTTTGGACTTTCCAACCTCTTTGAGGATTTTCTTTTTTCTTTTCCACATGACTAAGCCCTTTAGTGGGATAAACAACAAGCAGCAATGGGTGTTTTTTCGAGCCATACAAGGTCGGAGAATTTTCACCCTTTTTGACGAATCCTTCCACGACTTCAAAAATTATTTTTTCAAAGTGCAAGCTGTAGAGGGTCACCACCCCTTTTTCCTGGATGAGAATTCTTCCCCTCGCTTTCCCCCTATTGGTTGGAGGCCTCCCCTTGTGAGAAGTACGGTCTGGACGACCTGGACGGGGTGGAGGCGGCCATTGTGGGGTTTTTCCGAGAAGTGTGGGGGAGGGCCCCATACTTGGACACTACGAAATTCCTCCAGGGGTCGCCGACCTTTGTTCGGTCGCAACTAGGTAGTATATACATTTCTTATTTTCAATTTGTATCCGTTGACTTGAGTTTTGCCGACTTGTAATTTTTGCTAATTGTTTCTTTTGCAGACATGGCAAGGAAGAATGCTCAGGAATCTTACCAGAGAGCTCAGGAGGCTAAAGCAAAGTCCCGGGCCAGGGCTGGTAGTGCCAGGGCAATCATCTCTCCTCCTCCTCCTCCTCCTCCTCCTCCTCAAAACGTGGGGACTCCCTCTCAGCCCATTGTGATTTCTTCTTCAACCTTATCTCGGCCGCTCTCCTCCGCCCGACTTCTTTCTGAGCCAGAGAAGAAGAAGCGCAAGACTTTAGAGTCTGGCTCTTCTTTTGATAGTGGGGTTAAGGCGGATGCTCTCGCATTCGTCCGAAAGAACATCTATCCTCATATAAGTATGGATGATGTTTCTGTTCGAAACCACCTCACCACTCTGGCTGAGGAAAGTTTTAGGGCGGCGGGTGTTTGTGGCAAGCTTTTGGATAATTTTGAGAAGACTCCTCTCAGCTCTTTGGGGTTAACCTCGAAGGTTGAGGAGCTGGAGGAGAGGCTTCTTTCTTATCAGGAGCATGAGAGGGAGTTGAAGGAGGAGGTCGCCAAGCTGAGGGCGGAAAGAGATAGCCTTCGGGAGAAGGAGAGTAAGTTGCGGGCCCAGTGCACTATGGAGGCGAGTTTGAGGAAGACAGCACAGGAGAGTTATCAGAGTTTATTTCAAGATCTTGTGTCTGTGAAGAAGGATTTGCTGAACTCTCGAAATGCGTATGCCGAGTTGGAGGACTCTATCGCTGATGGTGCCGAGGAGTCTTGGAGGATCTTCCTGGAGCAAGTCAGAGTTATTGCTCCCGACTTGGATCTTTCTCCTTTACATCCTGACAAAGTTGTTATTGATGGTGCCATTGTGGATCCTCCTGCCCCCGTAATCGTTTCCGAGTCAGAGTTGAAGACTCGGGGGCAGAGGATTATTGAGTCCCCTCCTCGTTCTAAAGACGCTCCGAGTTTTTCAGTAGATCCTCCTATCTCTTCATCTCCCATGGATGCCTCTGGTGGCGCTCCTCCTGACTCCGGTGGTGGTGATCCGTCTACTCTTCTTCCTAAAAAATGATTTGTGGCTATTTGGGGGTCCGGCCTGTGGGCCCCCGTTTTTAAACTCTTTTATTTATGTTGTTGGTCGGTTGAACAATTTCTTTTGGCCTTTTAAGGCCGTAAACAAAAATATTTTATAAGTACCCCCTTTTTTAACAAGGGTTAACTTAGCAAAATAAATACCCTTTTTTGGATAAGGGTTTGAGTTACCTTTATGCGTGTATGCTTTTCTGATTTTGATTTTTCGAAGTCCCCTTGATCTTTTTCTGGAAACCTTTCCCTTTGGCTTGTCTGTTTTTCTGAGCCTTTTGTTTAAGGACTTTAGGACAGCCTTTAAACTTTTTCCTAGGTTCTTCAATCTCTTTTTATTATCCCTTATACTCAACTTTGTTTTAGTGAGTTCTTATGACTTAGGTTATTTTTGCGATGCGTTTTTCTTCTACTCGGTCCTTCACCCCGATTTACGGGTCGAAGTATTTCCGAGCTTTCCTACTCGGGTTCTCATTTCGACTTATGAGTCGGATTGTTCCCGAGTTTTTTACGATCAACTCATATAACCTCTTTACACCGACTTGTACCTCGTCGTTTTATCCTGACGACCATCTAGGTCGGTTCATGGGATTTTCACGTTTTGTCGAGCTTAAGTCGGCGCGTTTCGTAGAAAGACTTAGAAAATAAAAAGGATTTTATAAGAGATATTGTAGATGAAAAAGATCTTTATTAATTGGGGAGGTACCTTCTTGCTTACTAAGGGTTTTAATAGCCTATTTTCCCTTAGCCTCTACTATGATGCCTCGTTAAAAACCCTTCTCTAGAAAAAACCCTTCTCTAGAAAAAACCCTTTAATTTTGGGAAAAAATCATGAAGTTGGGAAAAGAGTACATCAGGGAGTAGAGTTCGCTTTTAACTGTAGTAACTTTTCATATTACAAGCATGCCACGACCTTGGGAACTCAGTGCCGTTCAGGTCGGTTACTTTATAATAACCTTTTCCTAAAACTTCATTGACTTTGTATGGTCCCTTCCAATTTACGGCGAGCTTTCCTTCTCCTGATTTGTTGACTCCAATGTTGTTTCTGATTAAGACCAAGTCATCCAGGGCGAATGTTCTTCGAATGACTTTTTTGTTGTACCTTGTAGTCATCCTTTGTTTCAATGCTGCTTCTCTTATCTGGGCATCTTCTCGAACTTCGGGGAGCAAGTCGAGCTCCTCTTTGTGCCCCCGTATGTTTCCGATCTCGTCATGGAGAGTTACCCTTGGGCTTTGCTCATTGATTTCTATTGGTATCATTGCTTCCACGCCATAGACTAGTCGGAAGGGCATTTCTCCAGTGGCAGATTGGGGTGTTGTCCTGTAAGCCCATAGCACTTGAGGAAGCTCTTCAGCCCAAGCTCCTTTTGCTTCTTGCAATCTCTTCTTTAGCCCTGCCAGTATGACTTTGTTGGCTGCCTCGGCTTGCCCATTGGCTTGTGGGTGCTCCACCGAGGTGAACTGATGTTTGATTTTCATACTGGCTACTAAGCTTCTGAAGGTAGCATCGGTGAATTGGGTTCCATTATCTGTAGTAATGGAATAAGGTATCCCATATCTTGTGATGATATTTTTGTAGAGGAACCTCCGACTTCTTTGGGCGGTGATGGTGGCCAATGGTTCTGCTTCTATCCACTTTGTGAAGTAATCAATCCCCACGATCAAGTATTTGACTTGTCCTGGCGCTTGGGGAAAAGGACCTAACAAATCCATTCCCCATTTTGCAAAGGGCCATGGAGAAGTGATACTGATGAGCTCTTCTGGTGGAGCTACGTGGAAATTTGCATGCATTTGACATGGTTGACACTTTTTCACAAATTCTGTGGCATCTTTCTGCAAGGTCGGCCAGTAGAATCCTGCTCGGATTATTTTCCTGGCTAGTGACCTTGCTCCGAGATGGTTTCCGCAGATCCCACTATGTACTTCCTCCAACACCTCGGCAGTTCTTGAGGTCGGTACACACTTTAATAGTGGTGTTGATATCCCCCTTCTATAGAGAATATTTCTC
Source organism: Arachis stenosperma (assembly GCF_014773155.1). Classification (NCBI taxonomy): domain Eukaryota; kingdom Viridiplantae; phylum Streptophyta; class Magnoliopsida; order Fabales; family Fabaceae; genus Arachis; species Arachis stenosperma. The sequence continues at coordinate 6,882,335 of NC_080377.1, read as the reverse complement.
ACCAAGGTGTAATGTTGTGCTTCCCTTCGGATCTTTTTAGCTTCTTTCTCCTCTTTAGGGAGGATGTCGAATTTCATGTATTCGACTAAGGGGTTTATCCATCCGAGGTTTAAACCGACTACCTCAAGTACTTCTTGTTTGTCTTCTATTTTTACTACTGAGGGTTCCTGGAGGGTTTCTTGGATCAGGCTTCTGTTGTTCCCTCCTGGTTTGGTACTTGCTAACTTGGATAGGGCGTCCGCTCTGCTGTTTAGATCCCAAGTTATGTGTTTGACCTCGGTTTCTGCAAAGCGCCCAAGGTGCTCCAAAGTTTTCTCCAAGTACGTCTTCATGTTTGGGTCTTTTGCCTGATACTCTCCACTTATCTGGGAGGTCACCACTTGTGAGTCGCTGTATATCATCACATTTGTAGCACCGACTTCTTCTGCCAGCTTCAATCCAGCAATCAAGGCTTCATATTCTGCCTGATTATTTGAAGCTGGGAATTCAAATTTTAGGGAAACCTCTATCTGGGTTCCTCTTTCATCTACCAATATTATACCTGCGCCGCTTCCTGTTTTGTTGGAGGATCCATCTACATAGAGTTTCCATGTAGTTGGTTTCTCCTCCTGATCCCCTGCGTATTCTGCAACGAAGTCGGCGAGGCATTGGGCTTTAATAGCCGTCCGAGTTTCATATCTTAAGTCGAACTCGGAGAGCTCTATTGCCCATTGAACCATTCTCCCTGCAACATCCGTCTTTTGGAGGATTTGCTTCATGGGTTGGTTCGTACGAACTCTTATTGTGTGAGTCTGAAAGTAAGGCCGTAGCCTTCGTGAGGCTATTACTAAGGAGTAGGCAAACTTTTCTAGTTTGTGGTACCTTAGTTCAGGGCCCTGTAGAACTTTACTGATGAAGTAAACTGGATGTTGTCCGACCTCGTCTTCTCTTATCAAGGCTGATGAGACAGCCTTGTCCGCTACGGATAAGTACAGGACGAGGTCTTTTCCAGATACTGGTCGGGTTAGAATAGGAGGTTGGCTTAAAAACTTTTTGAACTCCTGGAACGCCTCCTCGCATTCAGGAGTTCATTCGAACTGGCATCCCTTTCTTAATAAGGAGAATAGTGGAAGGGATTTCAGTGCCGATCCTACCAAAAATCTGGAGAGGGCTGCAAGTCGGCCATTCAGCTGCTGGACTTCTCTCAAACAAGTCGGACTTTTCATTTCTAGGATGGCTCTACATTTATCGGGATTGGCTTCGATCCCTCTTTGTGTTAGCATAAATCCTAGAAACTTCCCTGCCTCCACTGCGAAGGCGCACTTTGCAGGATTTAGTCTCATCCCGTGCAGCCTTATGGTGTCAAAGACTTGAGAGAGGTCTGACAAGAGGTCAACTTCTTTCTTGGTTTTTACCAGCATGTCGTCGACGTATACTTCCATTAGACTCCCCAGGTGAGGGGAAAACACTTTATTCATCAACCTTTGATATGTGGCTCCTGCATTCTTCAATCCGAATGGCATGACCACGTAGCAGAAATTAGCTCTGGGTGTGATGAATGATGTTTTCTCCTGGTCGGGCTCATACATCGGGATTTGATTATATCCCGAGTAGGCGTCCATAAATGATAAGTATTGGTACCCCGAGCTGGAGTCAACTAGGATATCAATACTTGGTAGGGGATAAGGGTCCTTGGGACATGCCTTATTTAAGTCGGTATAGTCGACACACATTCTCCATTTGCCATTCTGTTTTTTGACTAGCACTACATTGGCTAGCCATGTTGGGTACTTGACTTCTCTGATGAAGCCAGCTTCCAGGAGTGCCTGTACTTGTTCTTCTACTATTAGGGCTCGTTCTGGGCCGAGCTTGCGTCTTCTTTGCTGTACAGGTCGGGATCCCGGATAAACCGAGAGTTTGTGGGACATGAGCTCGGGGTCTATCCCAGGCATGTCTGAGGCCTTCCAGGCAAAGAGGTCGGAGTTATCTCTTAGGAGCTTAGTCAATCCTTGTTTTAGGGTTTCCCCTAGGTTGGCTCCTATATGAGTATTTTTCCCCTCCTCTTTACCGACCTGTATCTCCTCGGTTTTTCCTCCCGGTTGTGGTCGCAGCTCATCTCTGGCCCTTGCGCCACCAAGCTCTATCGTGTGAACTTCTCTGCCCTTTCCTCTCAGATTTAGGCTTTCATTGTAGCATTTCCTTGCCAACTTTTGATCTCCCCTTACGGTTGCTATTCCCGCTGAGGTCGGAAATTTCATGCAGAGGTGGGGAGTGGATACCACTGCTCCGAGTCGATTGAGGGTAGCTCTGCCGATTAAAGCATTATATGCTGACCCCACATCAATGACTATGAAGTCTATACTCAGAGTTTTTGATTTTTCCCCTTTTCCAAAAGTGGTGTGAAGGGGCAAAAATCCTAGTGGTTTTATTGGCGTGTCCCCTAATCCGTATAGGGTGTTGGGGTAGGCTCTTAATTCTTTCTCATCTAACCCTAGTTTGTCAAAAGCGGGCTTAAAAAGAATATCCGCCGAGCTTCCCTGGTCTACTAGGGTTCTGTGGAGATGGGCATTTGCTAGGATCATAGTTATTACTACTGGATCATCGTGTCCAGGGATTATTCCTTGCCCATCTTCTTTTGTAAACGAAATGGTAGGGAGGTCGGATGACCCTTCCCCGACCTGGTAGATTCTTTTAAGATGTCTTTTGCGAGAGGATTTGGTAAGTCCCCCTCCCGCGAACCCTCCTGAGATCATATGGATATGTCTCTCTGGTGTCTGCGGTGGTGGGTCTCTTCTATCCATATCGTCTCGCTTTCTCTTTCCATGACCGTCCGACCTTTCTATGAGATATCTATCAAGCCGACCTTCTCTAGCCAGCTTTTCTATCACATTTTTAAGGTCGTAACAGTCGTTTGTGGAGTGACCATATATTTTATGGTACTCGCAGTAATCGTTGCGGCTTCCCCCTTTTTTATTTTTAATAGGTCTAGGGGGTGGCAGTCTTTCAGTATTACAAATCTCTCTGTATACATCCACTATAGAGACTTTCAGGGGAGTATAAGAGTGATATTTTCTTGGCCTCTCGAGACCGAGTTCTTCCTTTTTCTTGGTTTCCCTTTCCCTCTCTTTTGTTGAGGGAGGGGGCCCAGGTCGCCAACTCAGGTCTCTTAATTTGGCGTTTTCCTCCATGTTGATGTACTTTTCGGCTCTTTCCTGTACATCACTTAGAGAAACGGGGTGTCTTTTAGATATGGACTGCGAGAAGGGACCTTCTCTGAGTCCATTGACTAACCCCATTATGACTGCCTCTGTGGGCAGGTCTTGAATCTCCAAACATGCTTTGTTGAACCTTTCCATATAGGCTCGTAAAGATTCTCCGACCTCCTGTTTTATTCCCAGGAGGCTCGGTGCATGTTTCACTTTGTCCTTCTGGATCGAGAACCTCATTAAAAACTTCCTTGAGAGGTCTTCAAAGCTAGTAACCGACCTCGGGGGGAGGCTATCGAACCATTTCATCGCTGCTTTCGATAGAGTGGTCGGGAAGGCTTTGCATCGCGTAGCGTCGAAAGCATCGGCTAGGTACATCCGACTTTTGAAGTTGCTCAGGTGATGCTTTGGATCCGTGGTTCCGTCATAGAGGTCCATATCTGGGCTTTTGAAGTTCCTCGGAACTTTTGCTCTCATTATGTCCTCACTGAAAGGATCCTCCCCACCTAAGGGCGGCTCTTCTTGTTCGTCACGGGAGTTGCGACCTTTGAGGGAGGATTCTAACTTTAAGAGTTTTCTTTCTAACTCTTTTCGTCACTCCATCTCCTCTTTCAGGCTCTTTTCAGTTTCCTTTTGTCGCTCCCGCTCTTGTTCTAACTGTTCCAGGCGGCTGTGGACTAATCCCATGAGTTCAGTTACATGGGGTGGTCCTTCTTTTTCTGACTCGCGCCCTTCTGAAGAGTTTACCTTCGGGTTCTTTACTCCGGAGGTGCCTTCTCTGTGCTGATTATCAATTTCCTGGTGGAGGGTGAAGTCCACATCGTTATTGCCTGTGTCCAGATTCTCTTGCTCAGAATCTGTCTCCACATGACCTTCTTCGTGGGATCTGTCCGCCATCGATGGATGATCTCTCGGGTCCCCGGCAACGGCGCCAATGTTACGGTGGGTTACCGGAGATTAATAAGATGGATGGCGTGGGTTGGCCCAAACGTGTGAAGGAGGAGGTTTCCGAATGGATCTGCAACTTCGGGAGGCTCCGTCCGACTTGTTTGTGCCAGGAGAGGGGGGTGGTACCTGCAAAGACACTCCGATGCCTAAGTTAGCAAGAGTGCGAGCAGGTCTAGAGAGTATTGGGTTTAGAGATACCTGAGGGGAGTCAGTGTATTTATAGTGGTGAGCCAATAACCACCGTTGGAGTAGTGCCATATTTTTAGGGTGTTAACCGTCCCATTATCTTAGGGAAGTTAAGATATGGCGCGATGAAGTGGTTAGAGAGATTTTAGGGGCAGTTACTCATTTGAATGAGTGCTTATCTGCCAGCTACTCTCCGTTCCGACTTCTTCAGACCAAGTCGGGGTTAACACCGACTTCTTAGTACGAAGGTCGGTGCTCAGCAAGGCTCAATCCTCTGGACTACGCCTTTCATTTGGACCTAAGCCTTTATTATTGGGTCAGGGTATGAACAATTTTATTTTTAATATCTTGTCTTATTTTATTCTCAAAATTAAACACAACCTTACATAACCTTAATTTTTTTTAATATTTGCAAATTAAACATTATAAAAGTTGATTTCATATATATATATATATATATATATATATATATATATATATAGACACATACATTATATTTTGTTTCTCCTTTTCTAATAAAGTATCCATTATATTTTCTTTTCCTAAGAATTATTGAGTGAGTGAAGTAAGGAGCAAGTGTGAATATCTTAAACGACAAGGAAATATTTGTCAATAGACGTATGATACAGATAAAGTGTGACAAACTATATTATTTATACCTGGCTACATATTTTTTATACATAAAAGAAATTAAACGAAAATGAGACTAAAACCGACAGGGTGATTAGAGAAACAACTAAAAGTGGCAATGTAAATAGAGTTGTTAACGATATTTACTTATTGTGAGTTTATTTTGACTCTCTTTTATTTTAAATCTAAATTTATTTCATGTGCCAGCCATCCTTGGAGTCGTTCATAGTGGATCATGCAAACGTAGATATTGAATAAGAAAAGTTTGTATTTAGAAAAGATATTACACCAAAATTAGAGTTAATAGATTATTAAGTAATAATACAAATTACAATATATTGAGCTTTAGTTTGGTAAAGTTTTTATTTTTCAAAAATTGTTTATAAAAGTTATTAACTTTTAAAAGATGACTTTTTAAAAATTGTAAGGTAAATCAAATCAAAAATAACTTTTAATAAACATAAGCAACATGACAACATCAATTGTGTTTGGTAAAATAGCTTTTAAAATTTAAAAATACTATAATAGACATAAATGCAAGCATTCAATTTAAAAGTTAGTTAACATATGTGGTTATATTAGACATTTAAATTTTGAAAAGCACGGGCCAATTTTAAAAAACTCTATCCTATGTGCTTTTAAAAGTACTCCGATTTTTTAAAAGTTACAAAAGTAAGCACATAGTCTTTTTGATTTACCAAATTTAAAATAAGAAGTTTGAACTTTTAAAAAGCACAATCACTTCTTTAAAAAGTTTTACCAAATCAAACATAAACTTTGATTTTTTGTGAATGATCTGTTGGTATCTCAAAATTTTGCACTAATATTGGTACATGGATAGGTTAACGGTTGGATCAAGGGAATATAGATCTAATGGTTCTTAGTTAGTAGCATTTATTTTTTTATAATCTAATAATCTCAATATATTTTTTTATTTATTTCCTTTATAACATAATGACCCAATTATGATGTAAAATTAATTTTAGTCCCACATTTTTTCTTCTGTCTTCAATGAATGGCTCATTTTTTTTCCCTGTTTACACAAACCCAATTTTGTAAGATTTTATTTTTGAAAAAAAATTTTAAACAACCATGACAATTACTTCGAAATATAACGAAATTCTTAACAAAAAAAATATCTAATTTATGGGTATGATTAGTTCCTGTAAAAAAAAATCAATATTATTTTTTTTATACAAGAGCTAATCAGTCCCAAAAAAAAAAATAGAGGTCAAATTGGGTATTTATTTTTTGTCAAGAGCCTCATAATCTTTTCAAGATAATTATCAGAAACCAGATATTCACTCTTTATTTTTCCAAGATTTCTGGACATCATACTAAGTTAATCTTCGGCCCTCTTTTGGTCTTAAAAAGCAATCTGTTTTTGGTACTAGCAATTGCCCATTAGAACAGGCCCAATATATTTGTTTTTCATTTAGTCCTTTTCAGTCCAAATTCCATCATCATCATTATTATTATTATTATTCAAATCCAATCAAATGCTTCTATTTATATATAATATTTTTTTTAAAAAAAAGTAGAATTATTATTATTACCAATTGAGAAGAATGGGCATAAGAATACAACTAAGAAATTTACATACTGCTAACTAATTAATCATCAATGACCTTTTTTTACTTTTGCATGAGACATTGACCAAACCATGCAAGTGTCTACGGATGAGGCCAAGTTGTGCATTAAATTAAATATTGTAAAGCAAACATCGTTTTAGAATGGCCTCATTTGCAGCACTTTGTTCGTTTGACCCACTTAATACATTTTTTTTTCAGGACCTATATAGACTCGTACAAGAATTCAAATTCAGTTGACCAGAAATCATGCAAGATTTTGTCCTTGCCTCTTGCCTCATTCATTACTTGCAACATTGTGACATTTTTTTTTACTATTTTATGTTATCATTTCAAACTGTATATTAAGATCAATGATATATTACTTAATGGTAATTTAATTTCTTAACTAGAGATTTTTCAACCCAGTCTTCCAGAATCATTTTTTCAACAGTGTATTTTAATTTTTAAGACCGTGTTATAGAGAGACAAACTAAATTAAGTCTTTATATTATATTTAGTGTAAAATATACTAGACTAAATTATGTCTCAGTATCATATTTACTTTAAGATAAATATAGAAATTGAAAGGTAGATTTAAAATTTAAAAAGTTAAATGAAAGTATTTTTGAAAAGAAATATTATAAAAATTTTAGTCTCTATCTTTGGAAATTTCAATCACTTGTGTTCCTACTTTTAAAAATAATTTTGTGTCTTGAAATTAAAATTTTAATTTCAGTCTCTGATCATTAAACACAATACTTAGTCTCAGTTCTTCAATCTTAAGAATCAAACCCAACTTAAGTGGATACATTTATGTTGTATGTATTTATTTTTGTATTAATTTGATATAATAGGGATTTGATTACAATAAATAGAATAAAATATCAAAATGTTATAAAAAAAATCATACCACTAACAAAAATAAATTTAAAAAATATAAACCAGAAATAAACAGCTAAAAGATTTTAAAAGCATGATAAAAATAACCAAAAAATATATTTTATTTTGTAAGAAAAGACCATATAGTGTAGAATCCAGAGCTGAAAACAATGATTGCCGTTAAAGTTGCATCATGATTCATGACAGATGGATCACCAATTACAGCACTGGTATCTTAAGTACAAACATACTATCTTTTGTCTTTTTCTTTGTCATGACATACACCTATACATACACCTATATAGTACTAGTGTACATGTTTATATAGTACACTACTAGCCAATGTTCAAAACAAGCAATAGAATAGTTCTTACTTTTCTCATTCACTTGAGAGTGATTCTCATAAATTTGGATTATGCAACAGAAGATGATGATTCTCTTGCTTGTGTTGTGAATTGTGATGTGAGCAGAGTGGCACAAAACACTGAATTAACCCAACACCATGTAATAAATTGGGATTCTCAATTGCACTCTTAGAAAATCTATCATGGAAGAATATGTATGAGAAATCAAGAATTTTTATTTTTTATTTTTTTTTTCCTAATAATTTCATATATGATATAAGAGAAGTTCTTGTATGAATGCAAATCTAACACCTTATATTAACACAATAAAAGTGAATTTTATCATTTTTATTATTCCTACCTGAAATCCCCAACTAGTATCCAAAATGGAGTATAAATCATATCTATGTCCAAAAATGATTTTCTTGTTTATTTTGTAATTAAAGAACCTAATATAAAAACAGAGAAAAGAAAGAAAGATATTTGACAACATTAGAGACCATAAACAATTTTCACATGAAAGATGCATAAACCAAGCCAAGAAATTAATAGTAATCTATACAGAAGAAGTGGTTGATTTTGCTCATTTTCATGACATCATATATAAATATCTAAGTTTGTAATTCATTTGCATTTGCATTATTAGAAGATGGAAAAACTTTGCTCAACATTCTCTTCAAAGAACAACCAACAATTACCAAAGATGTTGAGGTTTCTGTTTCTGAGACAGAAGAATCACTGCTACTACTCACTCTTTCTCCATTTTCATTATTCTCTCTAATCTCAGAACTTTGACCAAAATCATCAACCACAATCTCAACTAAAGCAGAGGCACCACTACCATCATCAACATTATGAACATGAACATGATCATGATCATGATCATTATGATCACCCCCATCATCAATAACAGAACCTAATTGGGAATTGTCATTCTCAACAACAATCCCACTACTAATAATTATTGGAGCCCTGCAAATTGGACAATTTGAATGAGAATTCAGCCACATATCAATGCATTCAACATGAAAACCATGTCCACATTTTGGTAAACACCTTCCCATCTCTCCATCTTCAAAAGAACTCAAACAAATCACACACTCAAGCTCATCACTATTCTCAACTTCTTCACTACCTTTCAATGCTTCTGAATTAGTAGTAGTATAAATGAAAAGAGGAATTCTTGCAATGATAGAAGATTCTAACCCTTTTGATGTATTGTGATGAGAACTTGATGATGATGGGAATATTGGTGAATCTTCTATGTTGAAGCTGTGGAAGTGGTGGAACCTTGCAGGGCCAAGAACATCAGAAACGGTTACTGTGGCTGCTCTGCGGCGGCGACGACGACGGCGGCGAGCATTTGCCTGAGCCTGAGCCTGAGCTAGGAACCATTTAGCATAGAGATGGAGGAGAAGGACAAAGAGGATTACAAGGAGCAAAGATATTATGGCTGCAAGCATTATGTTGCTGTTGTCTGAGAACATGTTTTGGAATATTTGACTCAAAGTGTTCATGTTCTTGTTCTTGTTCTTGTTTGAATCTGATTGTGTTAGCAACTAAGCATTCTAATGTGAAAAATTTGTGGTCTTTTGTGTGGTTTTGGAATGAATGGCCAAAAGGGTATAATTTTTTTGATGAAAGATTTGGACTTGGAAGGGTTTTTTAGGACTTTGATAGATGTGATTTTAGATACATACATACATGCATAACCCCAAGTCCCTAAAAGAAGTTCTTTTTTTTGTGGATCTAAGAATCATTGGTGTGATTTTATTTTGGTCTTATTGTGTTATGTGAAAGTGGGTTACGTGAAAGTGAAGTTAGTGTGAATAAATTAGAAGGGATTGTTGCCTCTTGCATTTGGTACATTTGCGTGTAATGGTTAGCAACAAGTTTTGGTTTCTCTCATGCACTTGTATTATTGTATTTGCTTAAGGGGGGAGTCAGTGACCAAATTCTATTCTATTCTACGTATAATTATATATCCCCTTTCTTTTTTATTATAAAATTAAAAGAGAGTAATTTTCTTTTAACATATATCAATTTTATTATATGAGTTTAATTTGGATGCATTTACAGTATAAAATATTTTATACAAACATCTAATAATATCTGTTTTTTCAAATGAATATTTACGTGATCAATGTGAAAGATAATTGTTTTTGTTGACATAGACTTAATTTGGTAAAATTTTTTGAAAAGATGTTAGTGTTTTTCAAAAGCACAAATTTTTTTATTTTGTGTTTGATAAATTAAAAAGATTATATGTTTGTTCTTGCAATTTTTAAAAATAAGAGTATTTTTAAAAATATTCAAGATAGAGTTTTTTAAGAATATGTATACTTATCAAAATTAAAAGTTCTAATATAATTTTATATAGTAATTAATTTTTAAATTTAACTCTTATATTTATATTTATTATAATATTTTTAAATTTTAAAAATTATTTTATCAAACATAATTATTAGTATTTGTGCTTATTAAAAATAATTTTTAATTTAATTTACTAAATATAATTGCTACTATTTTTTAAAAATTATCTTTTAAAAATTAACTTTTATAAATTACTTTTGAAAAGTAAAAATTTTAATAAACCAAGTTACAGATATCAAAATTAAATTCTTATTACATATGATCTCGATATATATAAATATTTCAGAAATTAGAATGTAGATTTTGTCTCTTCCATTTTAACAATGCTATTTCCCTTTTATTGAAGCAAGAACTCTAATAATATTGATATAAAGTGTGCATGCATCTACTGTTATACTAAAATTCCGATAGTGATGCTTAATTAGTAACATGTTTTGCATTTACTCAAATTAGATATATGTTTTGGGAATGTAAGTAAAATAATAAGAATAATAATAATGAAAATGAGTAGTGTGAGGTGATGGACTTAAAGTCAAAGGGGGAATCCATTATAATTGATATCCCTATGTCGAAGGAGGTAAAAAATGCATAGAAGGGTGAAGAGTAGTGGGGGGAAAAAAGGGTGGCAGAAATGAAGGACTCGTGAAGGCGACGGCAGCGTGAGAGTAGTTAAAGACTTTGATTGGATTCATGTGAACCTCTTTTTAGTCTTTCACACCTTTCTTTATACATTGTTCATAAGGAGTGGTTTAACTCGATCAATTCTTAATATTTTATTTTTAAATAGATATAAAATTTCAACCTCATAAGACATAATAAAAAAATTATTTATTCTCTTAATTATTTAAAAAATTGATTACTTTATAACTTTGAAATATTTTTTATTTATCAATTCAAAAAGATGATTAAGAGAGTTTTAAAGATTTTATCAATTAGAATTTGGTATTTGATTGACTATTTTTTCGGTTAAATCAATTTGTTTAGCTTAATTTTAACAAAAATAATATGATTTAATCGATTATATATGTTACATTTTAATTACTGAAAAAAATCTTTAAAAAAGACGTTTTAGATATCTTTATGTGAGTGGCTCTCTTAAAATTTTGTGGATAAATATTCTAAGTATATTTACTTACTTAATAGGGGCGGAGATAGAACTTCTTTTAAAAGGAGATCTAACATAAAAAATATAAATAAATATAAATAAAAAATAAAATTAGAGAAAGGTCAAATAATAAAAATAAAAGAATGTATAAATAAAATTTATTAATTTAAGAGTGAGGATCATTGCTTCCCTTTAATTATACTAAGATCTGCTGGCTAATTTTTTTTATACCAGATTGATATATGAGTTATGTTAAATTATGTAGTATTGGAGAGATATACACGTTTGTGATGGCTTTTAATTTTTTATTTTAATGGAAAGAAATGATTTTCTGTCAGAACACAAATGAACCCAAGATTTTCTGTCAGTACATAAATTAAATTCAGAGTTTTTTATCAGTACACAAATCAGACCCAGAATTTTTTGTTAGTACACAAATTAAACTCAGAGTTTTCAGTACCTCCAATCAGACAATCCAATTTATCTTGAACAGTCCTCATACTCTAGTAAAACACCATATACCTTCATAATTCTGTAATACACTAACCTTCCCTCCATATTAAAATTAAAAAGTTCAAGCTCTGCACCTGTATTTAACTGTTTAATATAAAAACTATTAAAAATCTAAAAATTCAAAGCTTGCAATACTTTTATAATGTATTTACTGAAATGAAAAATTTAAGAACATCTATTCTAATTTCTAACTAAATAATTGCTTTGTTAGAAATACCTTTACTTTTAAAACACTCGTTAAAAATAAAGGATAAAAAAAAAAAGAAGAAATGTTCCATTTCAATTATTTATTAATTCTGCAAAACTGAGAAACTGGGTAGAGAGGATCCCTAGGCAAAGGGTTCTATCATTCTGAGTCAACACTCAACAGCCATGACTCGATATAGGAGTATTCTTTTTCTTTTGGGTAAAGGATTGCACCAAACCCAAAGCAAATAAATCAAAAGTTAGAATAATGGAAAACACCCGTCACCTCATCATTTTTTGCACTTGAATGAATAAATTAAAAAAAAAAACTATAAAATTGGTATTCGAAAAATTCGTGACACTGAAAAAAATAATCCTAAAAAACGCAAAAAATAAAATGGCTTTTGCGAGATTTTAAATTTCCATAAAAATATCCAAACGTAAATCGATGATTACCTGGCTAACACATACAGTGCAGTTAGGTGGCATTTTGAATTATTTTTAATCAGTTCCAAGTTAGAAATTCGTATAATATTTAAATCTAACTTATTTGAAATTAAAATTCCTAATTCAAAAGAAATTTTCTGAATGGCAAACTCGGTTTAAGGTGATGACGTTTGGTGTTGAACCACTTGACAAGAACGATGTTGATCCTGCTTTCATGGCTAAGCTTGCTAAGATTGTTAGTTTCCTCTACGATTTGGAGAATTTTCTTTTGATAATTATGGTTACTTCTTCTGTTCTGGTAGAGAATTTCTCCAATTGGAGATTTTGATTTCAAATGAGTTGCATTTAGGGATTATATGAATTTTCATGTTGGAACTCATTAAAAATAATTCAAAATGCCATTTAATTGCGCTATTTAAAACGTTATCAATTCACATTTTCACATTTTTGTCGAATTTTAAAATTTTTTAAAAATTATTTTATTTTTACGTTGTTTAGATTGTTTTCATTGGCATTAGAATTTTCTGAGTATTGGTTTAACAATTTACTTTTAAAAAAATTCATTTACTCATTTAAGTATTTAACTTTTTTTATTTTTTTTATTATTTTAAACATTTTTAAATTATTTTTTTTAACAAAATAATTCAACACAATAAGTGGAGCAAGAAGAACAACAAACAAATAAAAAAGTTTAAAAAAATTACAAAGAAACTCATCAACTATATTTTATGCTCTTACTTTTTATAATATACTCCTGATTTTGTACTCGTGAAAACATCTTCAATCACTCCAATTTTACTAAAACTCCATCAATCCAATTGCAAGATCGTTAAGCGAAAGTCCACCAGTTATATATCTTCATTTATTAATTTTTACTAAAATTCTGTTAATCTGACAGCATCTTTTCTTCCTTCTATCTGTACAATCTCATTGAAGTCTTCCATAAAAGCTAACATAATTCTGTAATATAACTCAATTTTTCCTACACAGCAAATTTATCTTCTCTTGTAAGAACTCTATACACTACAGAAAGTATAATTGAAATTATTTTTAGTAAGATTCCTTTAACACACAACCAAAATTTCTCTTTTGATAATGTTCTTGCCTGGGTGGATGAAAGTAGAACTCGGTGATTGACGAAGGCCGGCGCTCCTTCCTTGCGAGACGCTGTATACGTCGGTTGACCAGAACAGGTGGGGTGAGTACACTCCGATGCTTAAGTTAGCAAGAGATAGTATATATGTTAAAGCTATTTTTCATGAAAAGAATGAATACCTTCCTGGTTCCTGGCCCTCTTCTTATATCTGATTTGGATGGGTTTGATTGCTTCCTTGTAACGTCCGAGGATTAATTGCATATCTGACGTTATTGGGTGAAAATAAATGCTAATTATTCAGAATACTCGGTTACCGTCCGGAGTCATGCGTTACCGAGCTATAACTCGTAACCGACTTTACTGGTCATACCACAGCCCCCAAGCTTGGCCTGGTTTAGAGGATACAGGTTGAGCTTTTTAAATGATTATTGGCGAGTTATAGCTCGGTATATACAGCCCCCAGGACAACATGGCTCATCGGAATGTACCCTTGGCATACGAAAGGATTTTGTGCGAAAGGATTTTGTGCGAAAGGATTTTGAAATTTTATTCTTATTGGGTTTTGTGTTATTTATTACTGTTTGGTTCAACTTCCAATGCTACTTCCCAACTGTTAAAGGGTCTTGGGTTTCACGGCTAAGATTGAATTATGGAACTGAAAAGTTAATTAAATTGGTGGCTGGATTTCAAAGTTGCACTGTTAGTATGTTGAAGGCAGAAGCTTTTAAGGAGCAATGAATAAAAGAGGTTAGTAAGCTTTCTTCACTCCTCTCTCTCTCTATTACCTTTTCTGCTACATTTGCGAAGAATGAGTGAGAAGAAGAAAAAATTCCTGCCTTTAGTTAAAGATGATGAGAGTTATGACTGGGTTGACGGTGATGTCCATATACGGGCTTCATTGTTTTCTGATATTGAGAGTGTGAATCGGATAAATATGGGTGGGGTAGTTAGGGCTGGCTTTCACATAGAACTGTTGCCATGCAACCGTTTTGACCGTGTTTTCCATAGAAAAAAGGATTTTGAAAATTTTTATATCTATAGTTGTATGATCGAAGAACTACGGGTTAAACTGCCTTTCTCCAGTTTTGAATGTAATGTGATGAAACAGATGAATTGCGCTCCATCTCAAATACACCCAAACGGGTGGGCCTTTATCAGATGTTTTCAAGCTCTGATGGATTTCCTTGAAATTGAAGCAGAGCTAGAACTATTTTTTTCTTTATTTCAAGGCAAAGGAGTATGGAAAGGTTTATGGATTAACCTAAATAGTACTCCAGGCTTTGCTATTTTTAAACTTTATAAATCGTCTTTTAAAGACTTCAAAGAAATGTTATTGAAAGTAAAGTCGGTAGATGAAGAGTTTCCCTTTTATCTTGATGAGCATTTGGGAGAAAAATTTCCATTGTATTGGTGTTGCCATCCGTAACACATATTGGGTCCGGATCTTATCAACAGTCAGAACGAATGTATAATTTCGTTTTTGATTGAGATGGTTGATAAAGGTGGGTTGATATCTGTTTCTGATCTGCTTCCTTGGGAGGAAAATAAATCGGTTGTAATAGAATACTTTGGTGAGGAATTTTTTTTTGAAAAGAGATCTTATTTCAGAATTCCTTTTTTACTATATCTGTTACTGATCAGATTTCCTTAAATGCAAGGTTCAGAAAACCGGACCGGTCATCAAACCGCTCTAGTCACTGGTTCACTGGTTCACTGGTCTAATCGGTCCAACCAGTGGTTCAACCGGAAAAACCGTTTTAGAATAGAAATAATAAATAAATTATAAATACACATCCTAAAATATAATTATAGTCTAATATAAATCTTAAAGTATCTTCGAAATTTAAAATACTACATAAAATATCATCAACCAAATACATATAATCTTATCAAAATCCAAACTCAAAAGTTAAATAGTAATAAAAGCATATCTAAATATTAAACAACTAAAGACTAAATAGTAATAAAAGCATTACTTGGTCATTTCAGTATAGAGTTCACATTCTAATTTTTAAACAACTAAAGACATTGTAACATAATATTCCTATGATATCTATACACCAACCTCTACTTTACAAGGCAGAGACAGGTCCAGTTCCATCATTTGTGCTCTGTATTCTAACTTTAACAAAATGTAGATGACCTATGGCCACAATTCTGACACACCATCTATAAGTCTAGAATTAGCCATCTTTTTGGTAATCAGATTTTTCAACTCTATTTCTCCGGAAACCTTCCTTCTTTCAGTTTGGAGAACACCTTCAAAAGAAACAGAGATTTAGAATAGGTTATGAAGAATTAAAAAGCATTGAAGATGACACATGTTACCATCCAAAAGGATACATAGGGAGGCAAAGTTTGACCAAGAAGAACTTTTTTAATTGATGAGAATACATCCTTGTTTTCATAATTAATTTACCATTGTCCCATTTGTTAGGGGTTATACAAGTAAACCCTATAAGAACTTAACAGCAAAACCAGCACAACCAGCAACTACAAATCAAAGCCATTAGCAAATTTGAACAAAAAAATTAGGAGCCATCAGCAAAACCAGCAATTAGAAAACAAAGCCAGCAATTACAAAACACTAAACCTTCACCCAGCAATTACAAACAAAGCTAGCAAAACCAACACAACCAGCAACTATAACACAATGAAAACAGAGTAGCATTCAGCAACAACCATTACAAAACAGCAGCATAACTGCATAACAACAACAATGCCATAACAAAACAGCAGCATAACAAGTTAACAACAACAGCACCTTAACAAGTCACTAATCAGAAATTCCAAATTTAATTAGCAATCCTATTCTTGTTTCTTGCATTTAATTACTCATAAACAAAACTCAACTCCACCTGAATTGTTAATTTAACCTTGGTCTTATGAAATCATAAATAGGAATACATTACATTGCTCTTTCTCCTAAAATTCAAGCGACAACACATGATTTCACAGTTTAAAACCTTATTCACCAGCTTCTATTCTGATGCTGTGACTGGGAAGCAACAAATTCAGCAACAAGCAACAAATTTAACAAATCCTAGTAAAGGCCCGATTTACAGCAAAAAGGCAAATTTATTGATTACCGATTCAGCAACATGCAGAAATACAGGAGAAGGGAAATCTGCAAATTTATTGATTACCGATTCAGCAATAGAGGTAGCAGCACTGGCGGCAGTCTTCGAGCTCAAACACGGCGGAAGCAGCAAAGGCTTCACCCTTCGCGTGCCTCCTCCCGCGACCTTCACCCCTTCTTTCCCCTTCACAGCACGACGCGACGGCAGAGGAGAGTGGAGCATATGCGATGCGACGGCAGAGACGAGCTGCGACGACGCTGAAACAGTAGGGACGACGGTTGGACCAGATTCGACGGCAGAGGTGACACAGCTTGAAGAGGAGAGTGATCGAGGCTAGGGTTTGAGCAGACGAAGACCAGCGAGGCAGCAAATGACAGCGAGCTCGAGGAAGACACACCAATTTCCGAATGTGGGAGAAGCGCGGACGATCGGACGAAAACACGGTGGTGCTTGAGAGCAACGAACGGCGGTGCTGAGCCCTGTGGCGGTAGGGGACATGTAATCTAGGGTTGTGTTTTGGGGAGAAAGATTGAAGAATGGGAATGGCTCGAGGGGTTGAGGGCATGGAGACCTGGCCATTTCATTTTATAATAGAACGGAAAACGACGCCGTTTTTCAAAACCGGCCGGGTCCCGGTTCGGTCCGACCGACCGGTTCTCGGCCGGTTCAACGGTTTAAGAACGGTTTTGATTTTAGCGGTTTTTTATGTTAAACCAAACCGTTTAAGTCACCGATTTGCGGTTAAACCGGTCGGACCGACCGGTCCGGTCCGGTTTTCATAACCTTGCTTAAATGTTACAGCTGGTAGTTTTTCTGGAGTAACAGCTTCAAGTCTAAGATCCCGGTTCAAGGCTAAGAACTTTGAGGGATCTTCGTCAAACACTGATAAAGCGGATGGTGAAGCCGAGGTGAACCAGCCCCCACCGAGAAAGAAGAGTATTGTATTTTAAAAAAGAAAATCTGATATGATTACTGAAGATGAGGTACAGAGTAAGGGGGATAAAGTTAAACTTGACGATATATCAAGCTTTACTCTTAAGCAAGAGAAGTTACATCTGTTTGGGGATGACGGGGGCAGTTCCTTAGTATGGAACAAGAAATTTCCTTTTTCTGTTGTGGCAGATGAAGTTATGCAAGCTGATGCAGATATAATTCGGGTAAATGAGGCTGGGGACCTAGATGTTGATCAATATTTGCAGGTAACACACTTCTTCAATACGTATGACTGCTGTCTGGATTTTTTTTATGGATCTGTAATTTCAGGTACTAGGGTTCCGATTGGCTAGCATTGGCCGTTGCCAGGAGAAAAAGCACAAGAGGCAATTGTCCGAAGCTTCTGGAATTGCTGAGCTAAAGGAACAACTGGCTTTGAGTGAATCAGGCATAAAAGAGATGAAGGAGAAGTTATCCGAGGTTGAGGCCGAACTGAAAGTGGAAAGAGAATCTCATGAGAAGAATGCTACTTTATTGAAAGAGAAAGAAAAGGATTTGTCGGCTGTAAATGACTGAGTAGTCGAGTTATCTGCAAAGTTGAAGGACTTTGAGAGCAATAAGAATGATGATATTCTGGATGCCTTTGCAGAAGGCTTTGAGCGTGCTGTGAATCAGGCAAGATTTCTGGTGCCTGATGGAGAATTCTCAGCTATAGATCCTAGTAAAATAATTCGGGATGGAAAGCTTGTGGATGATGAAGAGATTGCTGAGGAAGGGGATGATAATCTGGGAGAGTAATGTTTTTTTTTTTATAAAGAGATATTCCTGTTTGTTGCTTTGGATGTATTTCCATTTGTTGGACTGAAGTTGTGTAGTTAAGTTAAGTGCTCGTAGATTAGGTGTTGTTGTTTCCTAATCAACTGTTGTGTAGCCATTTGATGGCCGTCGTTGTTGCGCATTTGTAATATGATAATGCAACTTTTGTTTTATTAGTAATTCCTTTGGAGGAATATGATGTCTGATAATTTAGAATAGTTCAAAGAATATATATGACAAGATATGCGAAAGAAATTAAATTTTACTTGTAACAGTACCTGTACAGCGTTATTTCAGGTAAACCAGCCTCATTAAAACCTCCATGAGCAAAAAAACCTCATTGGGAAAAATTCTCAAGGTAGGAAAAAGAGTACTGGTATGCTGCTTATAGCTAACTATGATATTGTTTCAATGAGCTGACATTCCATGTGTTGGGAATTTGGGTGCCATCCAGCTGCTCCAGCCTATATGCACCTCGACCTAGTACCTCAGATATTCGGTACGGACCATCCCAGGTTGCGGCGAGCTTTTCGTGGGAGGGGGGTCGCGAGTTTGCTCAGTTTTCCTAAGCACTAAGTCTCCGTGCTTGAATGATCTTGGAATTACTTGCCGAGAATATCGTCAGCCAACTTGCTGCTGTAAGGCCCTGTGCCGAATAGCCGCTGTCTCTCGAACTTCTTCAATTAAGTTAAGCTCTGCTTGTCGAGCTTGTTCATGATTCTCAGCTACCGTCCGCAAGGAGCCTTGGGATACCTCCATGGGGATCATTGCTTCGGATCCATAAACCAACCGGAATGGGGTCTCCTTGGTTGTTGAGTGGGCTGTGGTATTATACGCCCATAGTACTTCTAGAATGAGTTCGGCCCATAGCCCCTTCGCATTGTCAAGATTTTTCCTTAATGCTTACATGATGACCTTATTTGCGGCCTCTGCCAGACCATTGGACTGCGGATGCTCCACAGAAAAAAAGTGTTATTTTATCTTTAAATTCTGCAAAAATTTCTTGAAACTGTGGTCAGTGAATTGCCGACCATTATCAGTTATAATGTGTTCTGGTATACCAAATCTACAAATTATATTTTTCCAAACAAAACTTATCATTTGTGATGATGTTATTTTTGCCAGCGGTTCCGCTTCTATCCATTTGGAGAAGTAATCTATTGCAACTACTAAAAATTTCACCTGTCTTGGAGCGGTGGGAAAAGGTCCGAGGATATCCATTCCCCACCTATTGAATGGCCAGCTTACCACTAAATGATGAAGATGCTCGGCCGGCATGTTAATGATCGGTGAATGCTTTTGACAATTGTCACAGGTTTTGACTCTGTGCCTGCTATCCTCCCATATTGTCGGCCAATAAAAACCTGCTCGGAGTACTTTTTGTACTAGGCTCCGAGCACCAGAGTGTATTCCACAGATCCCCTCGTGGGCCTCGAATAAAAAAAGATCGGCTTCCGGCCTGTCCAAACATTTTAACAATGGTCGAGAGTAACCTTGCCTATACAGGGTGTTATTTAACAAGGTAAAAAAAGAAGCTTGTCGTTTGAACTTGCTCTTATCTTCAATTTCCTCCGGAATGGAACCATGACTGGGGTATTGAATATAAAGTTCCTGCCAACTCTCTTTATTCAGAGTGTTTAAGATGTTAATTGTCTCAATGCTCGGTTTGTCTAAAGTTGATTGCAAAAGTGTGGCAGTGTGTGCTTGGGTGGTTGCTAGTTTTGACAAAACACCGGCTCTGTGATTTTGTTCTCGAGGTATGTGAATAATTTCAATTTTAGGAAACCTGGTTAACAATCTCTAGACAATGCTCAAATAATTCAATAGTATCTGATCTTTTGTTTGAAAACTCTGATTTACTTGCTGAACGACTAATAATGAGTCACAGTATACAGTTAAATTGGTAATATGTAAATCTGTTGCTAACCTGAGCCCGGCTATGAGGGCCTCGTATTCCGCCTGGTTATTACTGGCTTTGAAAGAGAAACGGAGGGAGTGTTCCAGAATTATGCCATCCGAGCTTTCCAATAGTATTCCTGCTCCGGAGCCATGAGGGTTGGAGGCACCATCAACAAACAGGGTCCATGTTTGGTCTTCCTGTTCTGAAGGTGGACTTGTGAATTCAGCTCAAAGTCGGCTAACCATTGTGGTTTGACGGATCCTTGTGGTTGATATAGGATATCAAATTCTGAGAGTTCAATTGACCACTTAATGAGTCGGCCCGCCAACTCGGGTTTACCGAGTATCTGGCGAAGGGGGTGGTTGGTTCTGACGATTACTGTGTGGCTTTGGAAATAAGATCGGAGCCGTCTTACGGAGAAGACTAGAGCCAAGGCAAGCTTTTCGAGTCTTGGGTAACGAAGTTCGGCATTTTGTAACAACTTGCTGACGAAATAGACCGGTCGTTGATGATTTTCTTCTTCTGCAATGAGAACAGAGCTAATTGCTATGTCAGTGATAGATAAATACAAGTATAGTGGTTGGCCGAGCTTGGGCTTCTGTAGAACAGGTGGTTTTGAAAGGAGTTCCTTCAAATTGGTGAACGCGGTTTCACAATCTTCATTCCAAGTAAAGACCTTTTTGTCTTTCTTCAGGCATTGATAAAAGCTGTATGACTTAGATGCTAAGCATGAGAGGAATCTGGACAAAGCGGCTAGTCTGCCTGTCAAACGTTGCACCTCTTTTATGGTCGTCGGGCTGTGCATGTCAAGTACAGCTTGGCATTTTTCTGGATTTGCTTCAATACCTCGGTTAGTTAGAATGAATCCGAGGAATTTGCCTTCGCGGACGCCGAACGCACACTTCTCAGGGTTCAGCCTCATGTTGTATTTCTTAATCTGTGCAAATATCTCATCTAGGTCCTGTATGTGAGAATGGCCGACCTTTGTTTTGACGACCATATCATTAACATACACCTCGATGTTCCGGCCGATTTGTTTCTCGAAGATCTTGTTCATGAGTCACTGGTAAGTTGCACCTACATTCTTTAATCCGAAAGGCATAACATTATAGCAGTAATTACCATATTCAGAGATAAATGCTGTTTTTTCTTGGTCTGATGGATGCATAGAGATCTGGTTGTAACCAGAGTATGCATCCATGAAACTCAGTACCATAGCCACAAGAATTATCAACTAAAGTGTCAATACTCAACAGAGGATAAGCATCCTTAGGACAAGCTCTATTTAAATCAGTAAAGTCGACGCACATGTGACATTTACCATTATTCTTTTTTACCATCACGACGTTGGCCAACCATGTTGTGAATCGGATTTCTCGGATAAACTCAGCGTCAATGAGCTTTTTAACCTCTGCTACAGATGCTAAACGCTTCTCGGTTCTGAGGTTCCTTTTCTTTTGTGAGACTGGCCGAGATGTTGGGTTGATTGCTAATTTGTGCGTGATCACTGATGGGTCTATTCCCGGCATGTCCCCCACAGTCCAAGCAAATAGGTCAGTATTCTGGCGTAAGCAATTGATCAGCTCGTGTTTTTCCTCACTGTTGATGGATGTTCTGATGAAGGTGAACTTGGTGGGGTCCTCGCTGAGGATAACTTTTGTCAGATCTTCGTTTGGTGTAGGGCGATCTTCAAAGTCGGTCCTTGGATCAAGCTCGGTTAGTAGTGGTTGTTCAGACTGTATCAAATTGACACATGCCTGACTGCTTCTTTTAATCGGCTTTAGGCTGTTATTGTAGCATTGCCGAGCTTCATATAGATCACCATGGACATTTGCAACTATGTTGTCCTACAATGGAAACTTGATACAAAGATGAAAAGTTGAAACAATGGCAGCAAACCTATTTAAAAAGGGTCTTCTTAAGATGAGATTATAAGGACTAAAGCAATCGACCACAAGATACTGTATATCTCGTGTTTTAGTTAAAGGTTGCTCACCGAGTGTGGTTTGTAACCACACTGATCCTAGGACGGGTACTCGCTCCCCTGAAAATCCGACTAAGTCTCCTGAGTAATTCTGCAAGATATGAGTGCTGAGCTTCATTTTCTGGAAGGTGGTGAAGAATAAGACGTCCGCACTGCTTCCGGGATCGAGTAACACTTTCCGAACTATAAGGTCACCCAATTGAATTGAGATCACTACGGGATCATCAAAGTTTTCATGGTCGGTCTTGAAATCAGCACAGCCGAAAGTCATTTCAGGGACGTCTGGGGTTGGTTGCGGATTGTTGGGAGATTGTTCAACTGCCAACATCGCTCTGTATGTGCGCTTTCTTGCGGAGCTTGTCTCTCCTCCTCCGGCGTAACCCCAGGAAATATAGTTAATCACCCCTCTAGGCTGAGCCGGGGCTTTGTCTTTTTCTTTGGACGACGAGGTTGGCGTATGTTGGTCGGAGTTCAGAGTTTGATGTCTCTGCATGTGTCCTGCGATGTACTTATCGAGATGTCCCTGTCGTGCTAAGCGCTCCAGGAGGTCTTTAGCAATCACACATTCGTCGATTGTGTGGCCATGTTTTTGGTGAAAGGTGCAGTATTTGGATTTATCAACATTCTTTGGCTCAGGATAAGTGCCAGCTTTACGAGGAGGTTTGATTAACTTGGAATTTAATATTTCCTTGATAATGTCGTCTCTCTTTGTGTTGAACTGAGTGTAGGACTCATAGCGGGGCACGGGCTTGAAACTCTTCTTGCTCTCCCGAGGTTTATCATCGTCTTTTGTGAAAGCCGACTTTTCTGCTCGTCGTGCCTGATGAAGCTCCTCGATGTCTATTTGTCCCTTGGCCTTCTCCCTGAACTCGGCCAGAGTCTTTGGCTTGGCTACTACAATAGTTTCTTGGAATTTTCCGGGGCGGATGCCACTTTTAATGGCGTGCAAGTGGATCTCTGGGTGAAGATCAGGGATTCGCATGGCGATCTTCGTGAAACGGGTAATGTAGTCCTTCAAACTTTCTTGCGGACCCTGCTTAATGGTAGTCAGGTAATCGGAATCACGCACGTAAATTGCTGACGCTACGAAATGATCTTCAAACTGCTTTGCGAGCTCTTGGAAGCGTGAGATAGAATCTGCAGTTAAAGAGCAAAACCAGTCAAGTGCGGGTCCATCTAAAAAGGAAGGAAAACAACGACATAAAATGGGGTTAGATGCCCCGTTAACGATCATAATAGATCGAAATTTTTTAATGTGCTGCTTAGGATCCCCTAGCCCGTCATAGGGAGCTAGGGTTGTGGGTAGCGTGAATTGTCTGGGCATTTGAAAGTTCATGATGTTGGCCGTAAAGGGTCCTGCCGAGTTATCGTGCTCATCATTCTCGTCTTCGGGTGTGGCGTCCTCATTCTGGTGGTCTGCATCGTCGTCCTGAGGTGTCTCTGAGACATGGGTCGGTTGGGACTGCCGTTCGTCATTTTCTTGTCGCTCACGACGATCATTGTTATGTTCCAGACGAGCATTAGCCAATTGTTGGATTTGTTGCTGCATTCTCTGATTTTCTTCTATCATGCGTTGATTTGCTTTAGCCATACGTTGATTTGCTTGCTGGAGCTCAGTTACCATCCGAAGAAGTTCAGATGGGGTGGAGGGAGGCACATCAGCCATCGTCAAATGTGAGTGAATTAAGGGCTCGCGGAAGGGAATATCTTCGACGAGGCCCTTCTTCTAGTGCCAATCTGTTCTTGCCTGGGTGGATGAAAGTAGAACTCGGTGATTGACGAAGGCCGGCGCTCCTTCCTTGCGAGACGCTGTATACGTCGGTTGACCAAAACAGGTGGGGTGAGTACCTGCAAAGGCACTCCGATGCTTAAGTTAGCAAGAGATAGTATATATGTTAAAGCTATTTTTCATGAAAAGAATGAATACCTTCCTGGTTCCTGGCCCTCTTCTTATATCTGATTTGGATGGGTTTGATCGCTTCCTTGTAACGTCCGAGGATTAATTGCATATCCGACGTTATTGGGTGAAAGTAAATGCTAATTATTCAGAATACTCGGTTACCGTCCGGAGTCATGTGTTACCGAGCTATAACTCGTAACCGACTTTACTGGTCATACCAGATAACATCTCATTTTAAACATTATTTCATTTTAAATTAACAATAAACCACTTAAAACATCTTCCGATTCAACATATTCTCATCTCACAATATCATTCTTTTGAATTCTTATTACATTCTCTAATTATTTTACAGACAATCTGTAACACAAACAAAGGCTGCGAAATAAACTAACAACACAAAATCGTGAGAAAAAATTATAGTACATGTGCTGCATATGAAATTGTATGTGAAATTATCATTAAAGATGGCTATATATATCTTAGGTCCTCCTAATAGTTTTTATCTTTTATCTATTATTTTTCTTTTTGCACAAAGATAAATTCATCAAATGGTTAGTGAGTATATAATTATTGTTATTTATCTTAATATAACAATATTGCATAAAAATAATAATATACATTTTAGATGTAGTAATTTTATTATTATGTATACTTAATAGTTACATTTATTGACAGGGTTTAAAAGTTTAAGTTTAATCAACATGAAAATATTTGAAATTAACACGTTTAAAAAATTGCGTATAGGTACATTTCATTAGATATCATGTGAAATATTTACCTAAAAAATGATGAACTAAGTGATAAAATTTTATATTGAGTTGATGGACGTTAGCAATAATTTTTCTTCTTCACATAGAGTTAGATAGTCAGATTGTATAACAGCGGAGCCTAATTAGATAAAAAGAATCGAATATGGGAAGCGGATTTTTTTTCGTGAAAAAAAAATGGATAATGTCAATTGTTTAATCTAATCTTTCGTTGTTCTCTCTTTTATATTTATTTTTTATCCTACTTATAAAATTAATGGTGAGAGATCACACTTTATTCTCTCAAATATTAAAAAAATTTGAGAAAATCCATTTTTTCGAATCTTCCACAATAATGTTAATTTTATCACTTAAAAATATTTTTTTTTGTAGAATTACAATTTTTTTATGTATTTATTATCATGGATGAAAACTTCAAATCTTATGTTTTTTATTTTTTGTTTTATTTACGAAAACAAGTTTTTTAAATTACACTTGTTATTAGCAAAATCTAACACTTTACTTAGACAATTGATGTATAAAAAAGTTCACCATCTAATAGATTATTATTATTGATGTATAAATTACACATGCAACACTTTACGATGACTTCTCAATTTATTCTCTATTATTATTATTATTATTAGTAGTAGTAGTAGTAGTAGTAATAATAAGGAGAGCATACGCATTATGTACCTTCTCTTGTAAAAAATTTATATTCTCTTATCGGCTTATCCTATATAAGTATAACTATATAAGTTTATATTTATGATTGATATTTCTCCTAAAATTCCACATTTGTCTTTACTTTCATAATTGATGAATCAAAGTGAGTATATAGTAATAGTATTATACAAAATTTTAACATGCATGATATAATTTATTCAGAAGATACAACGAGACATGCGTTGGAGATGAAAAGGCATCATTTCACAAAAGTGTGCTGAATCACTTTTTTTTTTTTCAAGCTATTCATTATACATTAATCATATACGGAAATCAATTTTGATAAACTCATAAAATATATATGTTATATTAATTAGCCATCTCTTTTTATATATAGTTTTTAAAGTTGTCTTGGAAAAATTCACTTCTATTAGTAAATAGTAATGTAACTTCAGTGATTAATATATATAGACACCTATATAATATACAGATATTACATGGATAGAAAACATGTAAACACATAAATTTAAAATTTTTATAAGATACGAAGATACGACATATATATAGAATATAAAATATTTTTTAAATAAATTATAATGATATTTTGGTATTTTATTCATATTAAAATATAAAATTATTTTTTTAATTAATTTTAATGTCTTTTTTCAATTATATAAATTATTTAAAATATTTTTATTTTAATAATTAATAATATATACTATTTTTAAATTTATTTCACGAATATATATTAAAAATAAAGTTGAACATGTTAATACGTAATAGTATTTAAGTGTATTTTAGTATATTTAGAGAAAATTTTTTTATTTATTATTAAGACATAATTACACACAAAATATATGTGTCAGATAAATATCAATGAATATCATATTTAAAATATATTCGAAATGTATACGACAAATAAAAAAAAAAGTGTTCGTACTGCCTAGAGAGAGACACAAAAAGGGATTATTGTAAGATAAACTTGTGATGATTTTTTGTAAATGGAGAAGGTGCCTACTACTGTAAAGATGCATCTTTACAGATTTTTGTCTTTTATGGCAAAAAAGCGTGTCACTAAAAAGCGTTGCTTTAAAGAGAAAAGTGTTATCCTTAATCGTTAACTTGGCTCTGATACCAATTTTTTTTCAATGCAGGTTTTTGAAATATTTTTCTTGGGTTGGATTTGCATTATTAAAATTTTCTATTTCTTTTAACAAATTTTCTATTTCTCTTGATATGCTTTCTATACAATTTTTACAGAATTGTTCCACTTCTTCTCTATTTCTTGTGTAAATGTTACTATTCTGTAATCTTACTTCATAATATCTTTTTTGACTTTTCTGAAAATCTAAATCATTTTTTAATTCTTGTATCGTTTGATTTGCTAAACCAGGCATTTTATACTTGTAATTCTTGTTCAGATTCAATTTGTACTTGTTCTAGGGGTTCAACCTGTAGAGGTTGTATTACTTGAATATTTTGAACATGTATTCTTGATTCAAAAGCTTGTAATGCAATCATATTTTGTATGTGAAGATAATGCAATCTTCGAGCACGATAAATTTGTTTATTCTTAATATTTTCTTTTAAATTTTTGACTGATTTTTTAATTTTAAAACGTTGTATTAATTTTCTTGTTCTAAATATCTTTTTGTTTACCTTCTTGATTTCTGTTTCTAAATCTGAAGATTCAGTTGTCAAATTTCTTATTTTATAGATATAGCCATTATTCTTGTTTTCATATTCCTTTTAATTGTTTTTAAAGAAATAAGACTTTTTTGAAAATCTTTCATATTAGAATTTCTGCATCTTCTGCCATAGCTTCATTGTTATTTTCTAAAGATTCTATTATTTTTTCTAATTCTTCGACTTCTTTTTTCAGATTGTTATAAGATAATACTAAAGTTTTGAAAGCTCTTTGGTTTATTTCAGAAAACTTTAAATATTTCAAATGATTTTCTCTTTCAAAGAGTTCTTGTTTCTTATCTTGATAAGACACGTATATATCTTCTTTATTTATCGTCATAATTTATTATTTAAAGTTTCATTCAACTTTTCAATTCTTTTTGTTAATTCCTTTATTTCAGAATCTTTTTCTTCAATTTTTAAATGAGATAGACTTAGAGGGCTGTTAATTTTAGATTCTCTTATTCTAAAACTAGATGATGAAAATGAATTTCTTGACGGTTGTTTTAATAACAAAACTGGGCTTTCAATAGCCTTATTTCTTGGAATTTCTGTTTTTATAAACTTTTGAAATAGTTCATCAACATAAATTCTTTCTTTATCTTTGAAGTCTATACTATGATGACTATTTGTCAGCGCATAATTAATTGCATATGTGATAGAAAATGGTTCATCATTTTGTTCCATTAAATCTATCTTATGGAATTTATAAGCCAGACTTAAGGATCTGCCGAGATTTTCAGTTGATAGAGGAATAGCGTATCCAATATGAGCATTGAATTTAACATTTACATTTGCCAAGTTACCATGGATTATTCCAATTATTTGATCTCTAGGATTAGTGATTCTTTTATCACAGATTGCCAGACTTATTGGAGAATTAATTCCTTTCATGTATGTGGATTTAACTAAAACTTGAATAGTACTAATATGAATCCATCCAATTTTAGATCTTTTTTGTTGATCTTTAATTTTTCCAATTTGTTTATTTACATCTTGTTCATTTATCAGAGCTATTTCAAGTTCTCCATTTGCGGATTGTATTTTATTGGAGTTTCAATCTGAATTTTTCCATAATATATTATATTTTTTCTATTAAAGATTTCTTTTAGAGGATTTTGTTTATTAAAATTATCGTTAGGTTTAAGATCTAATTCCGTTTTTAAAATAGCTTGTTTTTCATTATCAAGTAAAGCAGTTAGCTTATAGTAATCAGATTCTTCAGTTATTTCTATATCTTCTAAATAATTCATAACTTAAAAAGATTGGGATAAAGATGTACCTTTCTGGAGAATAAACTTCTTTATTTATTGCTATTTTACAATATGTGTTTTGTTCTCCAGAGGGGAGATTTTACAAATTAATTCCAGAGGGGAATATCTTAGAAATATTTTTCTAATGGATCAGACTCCAGAATCGCCTCAGCTACTTCCTCTTCGCCCTCCTGGCCTGTGAGTACTCTAAGCTTCCTGCTTTCTGATTTCTGATGCTCTATCAAATGACTTAGCACTCTATTTATAATGGTTGGGTTTGATGGACAAATCCCATCCTTACCCTTCTTATGACGTCATTGCTTACGTCATTGAGCAATAATTCGCACCAACTACATTATTGGTGCCTTGTGACGAAAGCTCTTACATCATTCAACAATAATGTTGATGGATGACTCAAATGTCTCATCCTCTTCTTTTCCCACGTGGGTGGGGTCTTCAGCATTGTTGCTTTCTTCAGACATTTCTGAGGCGCACAGCTGGCACCTATGGTCTTCTTTGTCTTTTAGTAAATGGCATAGATTCCTCCTTATCCCGTCAGGAAGTTTTTCCAGTAATCCAGAAAAGTTGTAAAATGCTGATTCAAAATCCACTAGAAGTCTCATCTCTCTTGATTCAATTTGGTTTTTCTTACTAGAAACAATTAGAGTGTTTCTGCTTTTGTAGTTTATTCTTGTTCTGGATTCTTTGTTTATTTTTTGGGCTCTCTCGAAGACTCTTGCCAATGTACTGGCCAATCTTCCTTCGTCGCTATAAATTGATAGATCTTGAACTTGTTCTATTGGTTGAAAATCTCCTGGGAAGACTGACATGAAAATTACTTGAAATGCTGGGATCAAACATTCTCCTTCTTCATTGAAGATTGGCTGACTACTTGTAAATTTTAGAGATATATCCCTTGGTTCTCTTGCATCAACCATATTTTTGAATTTTTTTACTGCATCTATAAAACCTGCAGGAAATTCTTTAATGATATTTAAATTGTCAAAAATTAGGATTGTATCAATTAATCCGTATTGGAAAAACTGATATGTATCAGAGGGTGAAGCCTCTGGGAAGATTACCAGCTTTGTTAGCTGTTCTTTGTTAATGGGATAATATCCCAATATTGCTCTTTTGTCTAGAGTCCAATTTAGAACCAGATTTAAGGTTTCTCTACAGTTTGATCTGCAGACCCTTTTCTTGTCATTTATTTCGGCCCTTGTGGGAATATTTTTCATTAGTCCAGTCCTTTGGGCTTGGGCTGTTCTTTGGATTTGTACTGGAGCTTTTTCTGCTTTTTTTAGAATTTGCTCTGGATGGAGCACTTCATATTCTCTGAGGGATTCTTTTGCGTCTTCTATTGTCAAGAAACCTCCTTTATGAATAGTTTTGGGCTGATGGGTGAATGGGGCTGCTTTTGCCCAATCATCATAAACTCCTTTCATTGGGCCATTGTAAATAACATAATATTTTTTGTCCTGAGTCGATTTTTTAATTATTTCTGCCAAAGTTTTATTTTCAGAAATTTTTTCAATTTTTGGTTGGTCCACCACGCTTAGCTGGCTGAACTCTGATGGTGTTGTCAGCATTGGTATTGGAGCAGGTAATGTTGACTGCTGGGTTACCTTTATGGCTTCCATGGCCTTCTTAATGGATTGAATTTGAGCTCTTAGCTGCTGACAGTGATTGCATCTTTCAAGCTCTTGTTCAAGCTTCTGGATTTCTTGATTCATTGTGTTGACAATGAACTCCATTCTCTTGTCAATGTATCTGCAATAATATTTTTATTTCCCTTAATGTACTCGATTTTTATCGGATATTGTAATAAAAACATTTGCCATCTTACCAGACGACCCTGATTATAATCAGATTGTAAATTATATCTAATAAAACCTGTTAAATAACTTGAGTCTGTTCGTAATGTAAATTCCTTTGGAAGTAGATCAATCCTCCATTTCTTAATAGTTTTTATTGCTGCTAGAGTTTCTTTTTCATGGGTAGTATACCTCTGTTCTGTTGGTGTAAACGTTCCAGAAATATATCTGCATAGTAGTTCCTTTGAGGAATGTTTAGAATCTAGTGAT